>NW_019174404.1:8938319-9165731 GCF_002260705.1 Seriola dumerili
TGTGTGTGTGTGTGTGTGTGTGTGTGTGTGTGTGAGATGAGTGTGTGTTATGAGTGTGTTATGCATATGAGCTGTTTTAAGGCAGGCAGTGGGGGAGGCATTATGCTGTTCGCTGAGTGCTCTAACTGTCACACAATATTTTCAGGTTGTTGCTCTTTCTGTGTCTCAGTCAGTCTTCTCTGTCAATTTGAATATAGTGCTAGGGATAGGAATTGTTAGGGTGTCATTATTGCTCCTACTGATACATTGATGTTTTCATTGATTTCACTGATTGATTTGCAAGAAACAGAAAGGAAATCATTAAGAGTAGAATGAACATGGCTTCATTTTTGTGTCAGCGCTGCATCCAGCACAACGACATCTTAATCGTCGGGCTGGTAAATTAGCACCCAGCGCAGACACACAGGTGGAATCATTCGTGCAAACTGGTGGGCGTTTCATTCACATGACTCATCACAAAATGAGTTGTTGATATCTTGGTGGAAAGATAGAAATCTCAGAACCAGTGTGTTTCTACTGTATCTTTTCATAAAAACACATCTAGCTGGCGATCTAGTTACTTTGTCATGAAGGAGAAATGAAATACTTGTTGCATCACAAATATGGAATAATGCTTAAAAATGCAACAGTCCAACCAATAAATTATTTTAAATAAGCAACAAAATTAAGAAACAAAAAAAACCCAAAAATCTCTTTAGTGGCAATAGCATCAGTGTATCATAGCAAACACTATATCTGAAAATGTAGGACTGCGACACAGCAGCTGACTGTGCTTTTCTGTGAGTTTATGGTGATGGCTCAACAGGTGCTTAAGCAGATTAGTAGCATTGCCTCAGAGTTGTTTGTAAAACACTTGATTGCACTTGAGCGTTGTCGTCATCAACACATTTCATGATTTTCTGGTTCTAGTCTTGTTTGATATGTCTGATTGCTGCCGTTTGTTCTGTGAGAGTTAATGTTACCAAAGCCCCACCTCTCTCGCAAAGTCAGTTGTCAAGACAGAATGGGAGAAAGAGGGAGAAAAAACATTAAGTTTATGTTTGCGACTTCACATTTCTCAAGTGCCGACCAAAAAACCTGCTGCAACAATATCAGTACTCCAGGTTCTGATTCTAAACTTGTAATTGGTCATAATTTGTTGCCTTCTGTGAGACAGTGAAGATACTCAACACATTCATTATTTAGACCAAAAAGCAGGTTTTAATACTTTGGGTTTTTCTTGTCATTTTCCTGTCTTTTGTCAAATTAGAAGTTGAATTAAAAATTAAAAATTTGATTTATTCAAATTAAAATGTTGATTTATTCACATTTTAACCCTAATAACTATTTTAATTGTGATTTGATTAATCACCTCTTTGATTTCAGGCAATTACTGTTTAATTCTTGGTGCTAACTTTCTCTCTCTCTTACTCTCTCCTTCTTTCTCTCTCTCTCTTTTACCTTCTGTCGTATTTTGTCTCCCCTCTGTCGACTATAAGCCCCCAGTGTCTCTGCTCACACTCTCACGGATTCCTTTGTGTTGACTCTCTCTTTTGAAATTGTTTTTTCATGCTTTTCATTTCTGTTATTGTATGTGCTTACTGGCAAAATAGGTGCTGTGATGCCATTACAGTTCTCTTTTTGTGAAAGTAGGCATCAAATGAAAGTTTAAGGTTTCATAAAAAGAAATAGCTTAGGTGTGCTTTTCTTACTAGGTGTACGCTGTCAGTCTGCACAAATGGAATTACTAGCACTCATGCAGAAGCCCCCCCCCCCCCAAACAACACAAATAAAACATGCGTAAAGAACTACAGAAATATGTCTGTCTTAGTTGCTAATTACAGTTATTTTCCAAGCCTTTGCCCTCTACCTGTCACATTTCTTTATCTCTCTTTCTGACATTTTGTCATTTGTTGTTTCTCCCCCTTACCCCCTTGCTCTCTCTGTATTTGTCTCTCTTGATCTCTGTAGCCCTCCATCTCTCCCACCATCATTCCCTTTTGTTCTCTCTATCAGTGGGAGATGGAGTTAAGTGCAGCTGTAGGCCAAATAGCCCAGTGATTGGCTCTCACTTACCCCTTCCTCCCCAGTGCATTTGAAATCACTGATTGCAGACATGCCGGTCTAAATCAAAGCCCAGCCATAAAGGAAATGCTTTCAAGGGAAAGGGAAGGTGTGGGGGTTAAGATTTATATGTATCTTAGCTGTGTGTGTCTGCTAAGCCCACTCACATGTACCATATAGTTCCAGATGTCAGAATTACTCTTCATTTACTGTACCTCCACCTGCCTGAACAAACAACCTAGTTTATATCTTGTTTACTTTCCCAAACCTGACTCAACAAGTGACTGACTTTTTTTTAATTGTCTTAGCTTTTATTCCTGACTTTTTTTTTCTCCAAATTTCCTGCCCTCCAGATGCCCTGAACACGAGGAACCGTCAGGTGATCTGCACCACGCTTAAAGTCCTGCAGCATCTGGTGATGTCTGGAGACATGGTGGGAGAGGCTCTGGTGCCCTACTACAGACAGATCCTCCCCATTCTCAACATCTTCAAGAACATGAACAGTGAGTTTCCAGCTATGCAAATGGTTGAGTGTTAATTCACGGACAGATGGTGTGTCAGCATGACGTGTCTCTGTGCTTTTGTGGAGAAGTCATTGTGTAAGCTTGTCCATTTGTGTTATTAATCATCTTTGTGCTAGTACTGCTACTATGTCAGTGAATTGAAAAAAAAAACAGCCATTCACCAGGCTGTGTGTGTACCCTGTCTTATTGCTGTGGCTTGGTTATTCCAGGGGATCCCACAGAGCTGCTCAGTTCTGGAAAATGCAATGCAAAAGTTAAACGTCTTTTTGCTTGGCTGTGAGTCTTATGACTGAGTCAGAAAGCATCCCGTTTCCTACCTATTATTTTCCCGGCAGATCCTGTCTCTGAATCTTTACTCGTTTTTCCTCTCTCCACTTAAACATCCACTTGACAGAGAAGATCCATTTTGTCCTTCCTGCTGTCAGTCAGGCTGCATTGTGCAGGACTGTTTAGGAGGAGACTTTGTCCTTGCTCTCTGTGAAAGCCCCCACCTGGGTGGACCTCGGGAGATTGGCATCAGATAGACTGGGCTCTTTGTGTGGCTGCGTCAAAGCACTTAGCATGGTGTGACATGATGTGGGCCCATTGAAAGCAAAGAGGCACAACCAAACCCAAACACCCCTCACCACAATCAGTAGGATGTGGTGAGTGACATTGTGAATCAGTCATTTAAACACAAGCTTTAACAGGAGAAAACACAAGGCTTTAGTCTCATAATCAATATCCAATTTGAATCTCTTGTCTCTTTAATTCGCTTACATTATCTGTTACTATTTGCTGAGGTCTAAAAAAAGGAAGGAGAGAGCCAAAAGAGATAGCAGGGAAAGACAAAAGATGGAAAAGAAAAGCCTGCCTTATTAGCGCATGGCCTTATGCAAATCTCCTCTGTAAATTAGCTGTCAAATCAATCCCCTAAACCGTTTTGAAGCGTGAGTTTCTCCGCCACAGCGCAGGCTCAGCAGTTGGCCAGCGAACCCCACCAGGTATAGTTTTATCTCTGCCTGGTACATACTGTACCGGCCTGTCTACCTGCCTGCCCACTAGTCTGTCCTCCACTGGCGGGCATCGATTAAACCTGAGCCAACCTCTCACCTGGCAGACATCCCTGCTATTGACCTCTCCCAGAGAGACCAGTCTGGGTCAGAGAGGGGTCCATACAGCTGCCAAAGCACAGGACCCAGTCTGCTAAACAAGGGTAGTTCTTCCTGTTCAGCAATTTACAGGCATCCAGTGGAGTTTCTCTCTTTTTAAAGTTTAGTTAGAGTTGAGGCTGAATGATACAGAAAGTTTAACCAAACTTCAGTATACAAGTATGTATATTTAACTAAGTACGAACATATATATAAGTTCATACATAGAGAGATAGATGCAAAGACAGAAAGAATCTTTCCTTGTGTTATTATTTCTCCATCTGGAGCTTTAGTGTTAGATGAGCTGTCAATTCATGTCCTGCACCACCCACTCCCTGCTAACAGAAAGATACGACTTCAAATACAGAGGATACATGCTTCTCTTTTAGGGACCAAACACTGTCTGAACCAGAACTCTGTGTTCTTTCTCTCTAATACGCAAATATTTTAGGGTTGTTGTTCTCTCACATTCTCTGTGGCTTTGTCTCTGTCTCTCCTCTGTTTCATGTGACTTGTTTGTATCAATATCAAAGCTTTCATTGAAGTCCATCTATTATCTAATATTACTTATATACACCTCCAGCTTCATCCCACGCTCAGGCGGTTGTCTCAACAGGAGCCAGCGTGCTGCCTTTCGCAGACGGACTCAATCATTGGCTTCAACACAGTAGAAGAAACAGAGGACTGTCTAGCAACATTTCCTTTTGGCTCTCCCACACTGTAACTCACGGAGCTTGCATGGCATCCCTCTTATCTCCTGAGCCACAACGGGGCCACTGTCCAGTATGTGCCAAGTGTGTGTGTGTGTGTCTACAATTGTCTACATCTGTCATGAATAGATCTGTTGTATCCCATTTGCAGCTGTTGGATTCAGTGTGGATGAAGGCCCCAGCTTTCTGTCTCCGTCTCTCTTTTCACTGTTGTTTAGGTCTGCCAGCCCCGGGCACATAATGCTCTACTACAGGCTCACATATACACACAGACACACACTCATACAATCACACACTGTCCCAGTTGAGGCTACACAACCTGACTCTGTCCCTGTCTCACCAGTTGTTCGAGCTGTGAATCAATAGGCTGACAGCCACTGCTGTAGGGTCAGGGCTACAGTTAGATATCACCAGCATCTCATCATGGGACAGATCCCCTAGGCTGTGTTCACACACTCCTGCTGTGTCGCTCCCACTCTGAGACAGGGTTGTGACCTGTTAAATTGGTCTGTATACAGGCCTTATCTGAGCCATTTTTCCTGGGTCAGAGCTGGGACTTAACAGCCATCTCCAAAATGGACCCTTGGGTGTCCTTTCACTCAGACAGAGCACTGGACCTCTGACCAGAAGAACACACTCATGCTCAGTCTCTCTGGAATCCAGGCCTCGGGAGAAGAAACGGCTCAATTGTTCAATGTGAAAAAATATTCCTGTTTAAACTTCAGGCAGCTGACTGCCATTCTTAGGACTGTCAGAGTAATGCGTCATTTTGAAGTGCACAATAATGAGAAATCACATAGTATCATCGTCCTTGATGTACCCCTTTGTCTCCTGAATCAGCTCTCCCAGCTTTTGTTTGCTTTGTGCTTTTTGCCAATCAGCTGTGTGTATGTTTATGTGTGTGTGAGAAACAATGTTGAGGATAGTGTAGGAATTCCTCCAATGTGATTTGCACGGCTCTCTTGTTTGCTTGCTGTGATGAATCTTATCCCTAATGAAATGCAACAACGTTCCTTATGAGGGAGAGATGTGCTCCCTCATCCAGTAAATTCCTCTTCTGAGCTCTAAGGACGGAAGGAACTCATCTACTGTACTCATCTGAGGAAGAAGGAAAGAGAGAAAGAGACTTTGGGGGATTTTGTAAGGCAGCAGGGTAAGCTACGCAGAGAGAATAGTCCGGGGTCTTGACTAGGGATCAAATGGGTGCCAAGACTGACCTTACTTAGTGGGTCAGGTAACGGCCAGACATGACCGACCCACATTAAATACAGATTCCTCCTTCACTGTGAGGTACATTGCTTCAGTTATGTGACTCGTGTTACCTGACATGAAACTGATCCTACACTGTTCTACACAGTTAGGAATTCCTGTTTTAAATTAGAATTTTAAAAACAGGACACTGGTTTGTGATCGGTTCTCTGTTGAGGCTTCAGAATCAGTATTGACAGTCACAAAGCCGTATCAATATTATCCTACTGAAATATGGTTTCCTCTAGAGCCGGACTAATACTGGATTTTTGAGACCAATACTAATAATATCACTACTAAAAATACAATGACAAGATATTTGTATTAGTATTTCTTTTTCTTTTACCTACATGTATTTTAAAAAAAAACATTTTGTGATAACGATATTTTATAGTTGAACAATAAGCTTTATTACCAAAGATTACAATAATAAAAGTATAGTGTGAACTATAAACATCACATGATAAGATTAAATTAAAATCAAATCAAAACACATAAAACAAAATTATATTAAGCTTGAATTGAAAAACAAACAAAAAATAAATGCAGCAATATTTATTATCATTAAATATATTTTTGTTATTGATGTGGTTTACTGATAACATACACAATGATACAAAATATCTGTTTTAACAGTTTTAAGGGACGGTAATTTCAGTACACGTGTGGACACCACCCAAGTACACTGATAAACTCACTCACTCACCAACTCACTGATAAAGGATTTGGTTCCACAGTATTTTTTCATTCAGCTTCACTATTTTATAGACTGCACAAGTGAAGCATAAACGGCCAAGGACTACATAAGGGAATGTTTTTCATCTTCAGTCTCTACATGGCTGTATGTTGTGTCTGAATGTAGTTGATGTTTGCCTGGAGGGCTCTTCTGGTATTTATTTGAACCTGCACTGTAGCATTGTTGTTGTTGTCCTGATCATTTTCTCCGCTTATCTGTAAGGTATAGGTCCTTAAACTCCTATTCATCACTGACAAACCTCTCTCTCACACATACACACACTAAAACACACACACATTCACACACTCATACATATATTGGTCACAAGCTGCGGTGATCTGGTTCATTTGGCCTCTTTTATCTTCCTGCTAGGAATGTGGCCAGCTATGATAAGGTCTCACCCACATGCATTGCTGAGCACACACGCGCACACACACACACACACACACACACACACACACAGGGGTTGTGATAGTAGCTCTCTGTCTTCTGTGCCTTGGCGACTGGTGAGGTTTTTGTGTTGGTGACAGATGCAGTGCTGTGGCTGGCCACTCTGTCTTCCCCCGTGGGCCTGGTTTATCTGTGTATCATATGACACACACATGCACACACGCGTACACACACTCACCACTCATGCCGCACGTCTTTATGAATACCGCGGATCGGTTACAGCACATGCTGATCGCTGGAAAGAAAATAAACAGGAAGAGCTAGCTGACCTCATAACCTCTTGTGGACAGAAGGACAGGGACAGTCAGGAACAAGCCGGCAAGGACATTTCATCAACTGTGGGTGGAACTCGTGTACATGTAACTGCCATAATATGAATATGGCTATCATGAACACACGCGCACACACGCGCACACACACGGGCACACACACACAGGCAAATCAAATCCAAAGCGTTCTTTCCGACTCATTTTAATCTGACAGAAGGCCAAGCGTATGCCAGTGTACTCAGCCACCTGTGCTCTTGTCCACAATACAACATAATGCTCCCGTTTACTGCCAGAACGCTGCACTGTTGCGTATATGTTGAAGTTAATTCCTGGGGATTCCCATGCACAAACATTTGCTTTATTTAATGACCTTTTCCAGCTGCCGTTGTGAAAAATTAATTCACTACCATGCTTTCATTGTGTACATAGTGACACGACAGAGGGGGAGATGCCCACCACCACCCCCACACACAGACACATACACACATGTGCAAATACACACACACACACACACACACACACACACACATAAACCCGTGGCCCCCATGTAATCCATCATCCTCCACAGACACACAGAGCTCCTTGTCCCTGTGGACGACAGAACACACACCTCATCCTCAGCCCCCGTCTCCTCTTCCATGTACCACTCTCCAACAGGAGATATCTATCTATCAAGCAATCACAGAGCCCACCGCCATTAAAATACAGAAAGAGTGGGAGAAACAGAGAGAAAAGAGAGATGGGAGGAAAGATAGCATGAGTGAGTGAGAGATGAAATCCAGGTAATACCAAGCTCGTCTGTTCTTACCTGCTCTACCGTTAGCATGCTTCACAGCACATAATGACTTTTTCCTTCTCTCCTGAAGCTTAAGAAAAGACAGTTGAGGAAAATAGTGGAAATATATTTTATATTAATGCAACCCCCCAGCCCACCCCACCCCCACCTCCCCTATCTCTCTCCACTCCTGTACTCCTTCCGCCTGCGGATATGCCCACCTGGCTCTGTTAATTTCTATTGTCAGCAGGTCTGAGGCAGAGCAGCCAATCAGGTGTGAGCGTCAGCCCTTGGGCCTGCAGTCGCTCTGCGGCTCCAATTTAAAGGTCAGCTGATAAGCAGCTAGATTCATGCATAATCTGGGCTGCTCTGCAGGCAGACAGGCAGACTGCTCAATGAAAACACACATACACTCACTCAAGAGATATACCCATCATCCTCTTGGTCTATGATTGACCCCCTCAAACTTTTTACTTTGCAGAGTGTGATTGACACGTTTCACTTGTCCTTTTCCAGCTGGAACATATTTGTGATTCTATTGTTCCATCAGGTTAGATAATATACTTTTACTAATAGCTTGAGAGAAGTGCCTCAGTAGGAGCTTGGCTTTGTGTTTGTTGATTTGTTCATTAATTTGTACATAGTGCCTTCTGCAATGTGAAGCACTTAGGGGAATTATAGGATCCACTCTTTAAATGGCACAGAGCCCTAAAGCTGGCAGTATACTTAAAATGAAATAGAATTTGGCGTCTTCGCATAGGCAGTTTGCAACTTTAACAAAGCACCACTTCGATTGCTGCAGTGTGCGGAGGCTGGCCAGCAGAACTAGCTCGGCCTCACTCGTCTCCCCGCAAGTCACTGCAACTTCTCAGCACTATGATATGATTGCTTTATTTCTGGTTATATCATTACCTAATTACATCATTGCCATTCTACATGTCCTTTCAGCTGGCATAGTAAACAAGCAGACCTTAATTCACAGTAAGTATAATGGCATTAGTTTTCAGTGCTGTTCTTGATAAGCTTTTTTTTGCAAACCCTCTGAATTAAATTTCTTAAAAAATATACTGGAAATCCTATGGTGTTAGCATCGAATACCTTAAGAGTGAGGTGTACCGTCATACTTTGGTCCCCTGCAGGTCTGAATGGACAGTTCGGTGTCAATTTGCTGTCAGGGTAATTCATGTTTGAGAGATCAGAGAGCTTCAGGTGGTCAGTAACAATTAATCTTAGCCTTTCCGCCAGGAGAGTGCCAGGTGGATAATGCTTCAAACTAAATGGAAAAAGTTAAAGTGTCTTCTATTGCTAAAAAATTCCACTTTCCTGTAGGTTCCTTTAACACATTTGCACACCGATTCTAGTCATGAATGCCTAAAAAGAGATTCAGATAAGAGAGTTCACCTGTCTTCATTGGACTCTCTCAATCCCAAGGCCTAAATCTTGGAATTTCACTGGTGGAGTAGAAGTAAGAAGATGAAGAAAGCGTCTAAGTGAATGTTGAGCTTTTAGATGGATAGGATCAGGTTTAGCACATAGACTTGTGGACATCTGTCTGTCTGAAGATGACTGTAGGTATTCTTAGTATGGAACCAGAGGTCCTCAATCCCAGCGGGGTTCCTCCTTTCATTCCCTCTAATCCAAGAAGCACTCAATTACCTAATTGGATGAGTTATGAGGGTCCTTTTCCTCTCTCCATTCCCTCCCATCTCAATGAGATTAACACACTGTAATTAATGAATTTGGGGCACTTTGAAACGATTTGCAGGATTGTCCAGGCTCCGGGGGCCTGACTCGTGTAACACAATTATCGAGTTGTCGAAATTAGACAATAGGATGAGATGAATAGTGCGAAAATTATCAGTGTTTGTGAAAGACAGGTGATCGTTTGACTCTGAACGTGGATCAGGTTGATGTGGTTGCTTTGTGTTATTCCTTTCAGAGTGGGGATATGGGGGGGGGGGGCAGCCAGCCAGCCAGCCAGCCAGCCAGCCAGCAGGCCAGCCAGCCATTTTGTAGCTAAAGAGTGACTGCTTTTTGATGTAAATCAATGTGTATTCTTGTGTATGAATGTGTGTCTTTGTGTGTGCGTTTGTGTGTGTCATGACTTCCTAGTACTGAGCAGGGAGCGCTCCTGCAGCCGCTCACCACATCATTGTGTTTGACATCTCCGTGGGCAGCCAGCGACAGAATGCTGGTGTGTGTGCAGACATTTGTCCAGCCTGCTTTGGATCAGCATTTGCACCGTGCGCCAGGTTGCCTGTCAGCTTTCATAAACAGCCACACCTTCACAAACAGGCTTGCCGCTTGAAAGTGAAAAAAGACACAGTTTCGCAAAACAAATAACAAATAGCATTTCTACAGTCTCCCCAATTTATTGTCCCAGGCAAGGACACACATAATAAACAAGTAAAATAAAATAGATTTTTATTACCAGTGTCAGGATACAGTCCCATTTCCCCCTGCTTGTCAGATGTGAGCAGAAATGCAAGTGCACTGAGGATAACAGAAAAGTAGAATGACTGACATTAGCAGTTTTTTAAAAATGTGTATGTAATCTGAATTTTGCGGAGGACGGTTAGATCTCAGACACTTTTTTGGGACTATTAAACTGCATTTTCACATATTATGAAAATGCATTAATCTAAAGAGTACTCCAAATGTGATTTTGTACCGGTCACTGTTTGGAAAGTACGCAGCCCTCAGCCAGGCATAATGCCTCCACACCTGTCATTTTTTGGATCTGTCTCCTGCCTGTCTGTGTCTTTAGAGACCCACACCCGATTACTGCCTCTTCTCAGCACGTTTCCCCGACAGAGGTAACCTTATCTCCTCCATTCTCACACAGGCATGTCAGCATGCGCCAGTCACAGTCCTCACTATCTCTAATGGATGTAATTGAAGCCTATTCTAACATTCTAATGCACACTTTTTCTCGAGACCCCCCTACATCCCCCTCACAACATTCCCCCTCCAACTCACACAAATCCCCTTAAGGTTGTCCCAGCCAAGTCTTGTCCCATGTCCAGACAACAGTTTTTAGCTGGCTCCTATCTCTAATGTTTCCATCTGGCTCCATGGCTCATATTCCCCTAGCCATCACAAAATATGAGTATAGTGGACTGTACTCATGAGAGTGTAGTACAAAATGTGATATCCATTATTTGATGAGGAAGACTCTCACAGAATGATTACTGTCATTAAAAGAAAATTAATTCGTTTTTGCTTTTTAAGTTATAATTTGCCTATTATTCATTAAGTTTAAAGGAAAAACGATTACACTTTCAAATTAAAAGAAGCAACATTCTATCCATAAATGAGTCACAACAGTGTCAATGGGCGTGCAAAAAACAACTTTATTTGTTGTGTTCATAGGTAGTAATTCATTCAACCTGTTCATATTTATTCATCCCTATCATGTTTCATATGCATTAACAATTGTAGAACCTGTGTTTGATGTAAAGGTTAATCATACATTTAATACCCAGATCAGCAACATGGATCAGTGGTTAGCGTTTTGTAAGCAGAACTGCAGAGCAAAATCATTAAGGCAAAAAGGGTCACGTTGACCCTACAGAATTGCTAAAATGATTGTGTGGGCATATTTGGCCACTGGAGTATTACAGTGAATTCCTTTTGTTGCTGCTGTTCTTATCTTTTACTTTTGAAACTTAATTAACTAGTGAAATAATACCACTCTGCTTGTTTCACTTGGCTCTTTATTCATTCTGCTGTTCTGAAATAGGACGGCACCTGAGGAGCATGATGTCCATGCCATCTTGTCTTAGAGTAATAGGGCCTTTGTGTGTGTGTGTGTGTGTGTGTGCGCGTATGTGTATGTGTGTGTTTGTGTGTGTGTGTGTGTGTGTGGCTCGTGTTGTGGTGTGTGTGTGTGTGGTGTGTGTATTTTTAGCTTGTACATGTACGTAGCAAATGAAAGCGGATCCTCTGAACCAGATGTTACCTCATTATGTTTGACCACCCACTAGTAAGAGAAGGACTGGGGTTGTAGAGAAAAAAGACTTGTATGTTTTACCAGACAGTCAGTCAGAGATGCTCAGGGCCTGCAGGCAAACAACCAGAACAACCCACAGAAACACCCCCATTGTTCCCCCCTATTGTCTACAGTAGAACAAAACATGATCTTGTCTCATTTCTCCTAATAAGATCAAAATATTGGTATTGGGCCACAAAACTTTGGTTCCCTATCACAAATAATAGTGATAAAGGAAAGACCTTTTGTTCTGATATTTGAAGATCAAATTCTTTAAATTTTATTTAAACAGTACCATATTTGATACCTTTTTCACTGGGAAATTTTGTCATAATAGCTATTCAGTGTATAAACAAGGCTGTCAGCATGGGCGTTTTCGCACTGGGGCCATGATACTTAAATCTCTATTTCTCACTTACCCCCTGCTCCTAAAGTTATCTCTTGTGGCCACTTAATGGCAGCTTTGAGTCCTTTACTCCATAAAAGGTGCGTTTGACCAAACTGCATTTTCTGAGAAACAGTGGTGGTGCCCTGAAGACAAAACTTTCAAGCCTCAGATATATGGACAACACCCAACAAGCACCAAGTCACCTCTAAGCTGTACAATGTGGTGTTGAAACACTGCATGACAAACATGACAAATCTCTGAAATGTATGACAGGACACGACCTGATTCTGCTCAATTCAGTTCCAAAACCGCTAAAATCAAAACAAATGCAGATTATGAATGTGTTTGCATGCAAGCTGCCAGCTAACAGTGTGCTCAGAAATTAATGGAGCCACTTGCAATTTTTATCTGCAGAAAATGTGCTTCAAGCACTTACGCTTTTCACTGCTGCAACACTGTGAATGGTTAAAATTCATTTAATAAAGAAAAGATTAATATTTAAATAGGCTTCTGGCAATGCACAGTATTAAAATTTAGAATGCACATTGCACATTGTTTGCATAATTAATTCATTGCAGCTTCATCTGTAAATAATATTGTTACCACACCATTTGCCCAGGCGTGTGTGTGTGTGTGTGTGTGTGTGTGTGTGTGTGTATGTGTGTGTGTATAGCAGGGCGCACAGTCACTGCTGCGCAAACACTGAGAAAATTCCCACGGTACTGTCTTATTTACTCATAGGATCTGTTCTGTCACCCCATCTGCATGCCGGGACACACACACACACACACACACACACACACACACACACACACACATTGTCCATGCCCTTCAAAGTCAATTTAGGGGATATAAACATCAATATGTCTGCTTCTCACCACCATGTGGAATGTAGAGTATGCCTGCTGTGATCTACTTGAGACCTTAATCTATAAGTTTTTTTCCTGGCTCTCTCTAAGGCTCTCATGTCGCTGATGACCTCGAAACTTAAGTACATAACATGCTATGGTAGATGACGAATGCTACTCTGCAACTGAATCATGATGAATGCCACATTATATTGTGACAGCGCTTTTGAAAACATGCAATGTGGAATAAAGTTCACTACTCTTACACAATTAGTGCTGATTGTTCAACATGAATCAGCCGTTTTCTTTCTTTGTGTGTGTTTGTAATAAAGACCGTGTCCATACCGCTGATCACAGATAACAAATGTTCATGATAACATAAACACAACTGTAGGGTGAAGAATGTTGAATGCCTTCTGTGGTGGTTTATACACATCCGCTGTTTCAGTTCCTCCATTGTTGATAACGGCACAGGGTAGACCCTATATGCTACATACTGCAACAGGGGTCTCATAATTAACTCTGACTAACTGCCAATACCAATTCCAATTCCAACATTACTGGTACCGCGCATGGTTTTCACTTTTTGTGCACTTTAGTCTATGTGCTGAAAACCTTGGCCTCTTTGTTCCCTACTGCGGGCCACCCATAATGCTGTTCTAGTGTTGAGATGAATAATTCATCCGGCGGACTGTGGCAACTCTTGTAACATCCTGACCCCCCACCTCCCCCAGTCCCCTGCACGCCTGGGACACTTAACACACTCCTGAAGGAGATGCACCCACGAGTCTCCTCCTCTCCTCTCACCTCACTTCAGCTCCTCTCCTCTCCACCACCTCCCCCCATCAAATATTTAGAGAGGTGAACATCGCTGGCTCCCCCATGGCTTTCGCTCACTGTCTCACCTCATCTCCTTCCCTCATATGCTACATGTCCGGCTGTTCTTCTCAATTCTCTCTTTACGCACATAGGCAACAGGGAGATTGAACAAGGCGATGAGCGCCTGAAACATTTAGGTTCCTTCCACCCCGCCCCCCCACCCCCCTCCCCTGGAGTGGCCTTGTCAAACATACTGAAATCTCTGCTCCGTGCTGGAGAGAGAGCTGTAATGACGGTCTGCTAGCGTCTACTGTAAAATCAGACTCATCTTTTCATTTTATTGGTTCTAATAGTACCAATACTACTCAGTGGCCTGCAGACACCCTCAGGATGCAGGCCGACACAGCCACATATTTTCCCTGCCATTTCTCTCTGAAAGAAACACAAAGGCTGAAATATTAGACACTCTCTCTTTGAGTGTTTTGTGTGTGTCAGAGTTCTGTTCGCGGTCGATATGCTTGTCACTCAAGATGATGTGTAGGGTGATGGCAAGTGTGTGGAAATGTGTGGATGTGTTCTGGGGGGATTGCCACGCATGTTCACATCATTGAGGCCCAGAAGACCGTTGATTTCCTCAATCAGCTACTTCATATGAAAGATAGCTCCTACAGTCACACACAGTTTGGAGCAGTTTTGTATTGTATTGCTCTTCTCACTGGTTTGAAGTGGGTGTGGCTCAGTTTGAAAAGGTGATACCATGCATGCAGTTCTGGAGTCTTTACTGGGTTGCCTATCAACTTCATGGTGACAACAAGACTCCAGGAAGTTACTGTGCCTGGTCAAGAAATGGTCAGGCACATTTAGCAGCCTGTACAATAACAACATGTTGTTTTTATGCTTTATTGAACAAAACCTGTTATTTAGTAAGCTTTCAAGGTGCTAGTAGGCAGATTCTGTTACCTTTGGACAGAGCCAGCTTAGCTGTTTAGTTCCTTTTTCAGGTCTTTGTGCGCAGCTAAGCTAATCTGATGCTGGCTATAGCTTCTTATTTATGTGTTATCATTCTTCTTATCTAATTCATATGCAATAAGGGTATTCCCCAAAATGTCAAACTATTCCTTTAATAAATAATGCATAGGGTTGTTGTTTTTCCTAACTTTAATGTTAATCATGCTTATTTAGTCATTTACATATGATATTTTTGAGAAATATTTGATTTGAAACCATGTGTTTCGGGGGCTTGAGCACATACATTACATGTGTGTCTGTGGTGCTGCGTGCAGGTACACAAGCTCAGAATTCCGGCTTTGTGTTCAGAGCATGTGTCTTGGCCCCTGCGGGGTCACAATGTCTCCCGTGTGTTTGTCATCACAGCTTTTGTTCCCCACAGCCTTACTATTCTGGGAAGAGAAAGGTCATCTCCTCCTCAGATAACTAGTACCTTAAGGATCATAACCAGACACAGTCTCTGGTTTCTGTATCGTGAGGCTCAAGCTCTGTTGTTCATTTTAGCATTCTGTTTGCCTATGTACCAGTGTTTAGAGCAGCTGTGGATAGGTTTATGTCAGACCCCTGTATCTTTTTATGATCAGCTACAGTACATATTAGACTGTAGCTTAGGAATGGTCCTTATATGAATATTTATATTATAACATATGGAGAGTTGTACTGTTTCAGTTTTTTTCACATTAGAGGGAAAATGTTGTGTTTTCATTTGGGGTGTGGTGTGTGCGCGCATGTGTGTTAGTTGGTTCTGTGGACTCGGGCCACATTGAAACAGATGCTGTAGTGTAATTTAAGTTGGATTTAAAACTTATGTGCTTGTTGAGTACTGAGGTATGTGACAGTTAAAGCAGGGTCATATGCTCCCTTCTCTATTTATGTCTGTTGGGTGGTTAAAGGAAAACTGACCCGTGCAAAATAACATCCCCGCCCCTCACCCTGCACTTATGACGAAATGACCCTGTAGTCTTTGCACGAGGCCTCCCCCTCACTGGAAAATACAGAAAAGATTTCGTCACCTGAGTCCATATGTGGGGAGAGATGGAGCTAACAGCTGCTTTGGAGCAATTGAAAAACAGCTACAAGGATACACACCTCCGGCTTGAGGAGCGAATTAGAAAGGAAACCATATGCTGCTGAAGGTTATGTGAGACCACGCAATTTTGAGTTCAACTCTCTTGACTCCAAGAAAGATGTTTTCAACTTGAGAATGGTAGTTTAGCTGCTGATAAATGCGAGCTCCAGTACATTGATTTGAGCATTTAAGAGTGTGTGTGTCACCTTTACTTGAGAGTCTCTTGATATTTTCAAACCAGCACCAATCAAAAAGCTGATACGCGTATTGATTAAGCCAGGACTTCTAAAGTACTCACCAACAGAACATCTCTGAATGGTTGTAGGGGTATAAATGAGTAATGTTGCAACAGCTATGGAGAATTTGGATTGAGTTGTCTGCTAGCAAGGGATGCTGTGATCTCTCCATGTTTGTGAGTTTGTGTTTTTCCTGTGTGTGTAAATAGGGATTTGGTTTCCCATATGGCTGTGTGTGTTTATACTACCCAGAGCAGCAGTCACCGCAGGGTGGGCTTTTATTAAAGAGTTGTAATGAGTGAGAGCCATCATGAGCCAGCTCGCTTATTGATTACCTATAAAGAGCACTCAGTGGAGACGTGCTGTGATCCATAGATAATGCTGCACACAGGCAGGATCAACTTAGCCTGGTTCCAAACGTCTGAATCGCTGCCCACATCTCAAATTTTGTTGAGCAATTCAAATAGATCAAGTGTCGCTCTGGCGATTGGCTGTTTTCCTGGTTGGAGAATCAACTGAGCCAATCTGAGTCTTTGTGGAATCGACTAGACAGTTAAATGGTGACTTTACCAAGCTGTGTCAAATCAGGACAGTTTAAACACAGTTACAGTCAACAGTTTTTCAACATTGTTAAAGTTAAACATAGGAATTACTGTTATAGCTCATTAATTACCATAAACATGTTCTCCCAGTAGATAATGTCATTCTCTGTAAACTTACTAATAAACCTGTGCTAACTCTACACTGCTTCATTGCTGACTGAAAATGATGTCACAGCAGCCAGACATGTCTTTAAGTCGTGTCTGTTCAGGGCAAAATCAAATCCTCCCACAGAGAGCAGCTAACAAGAAGGCAATCAGACAGAATAATAGAGTGGTAACGAAATGGCATTTCAATCTGAACATCAGGCGGGATTCTGCTACCACACAAATACGACCTCAGCATTGTAGTGCCAAAGGTGTCTGCATACTTCTGCATAGCAACTATAATGTGACACACAGAAACATGTTGACACACACACACACACACACACACACATAACAAAAAACAAAAACAACACCAGAATCCATCTCTTTTGTCAATGAAAACATAAACTGATGCTGAATGCTGTGTACTAATGTATTGTGGGGCCTACTTCAACCAAACAGCTGATTATTTTGTGAGTGTGGTGACATTGAACTGTTCTCTTCATGAGATAAGCTCTGCCTTTCACCGTCATTAAGTGTTTCTGTATTTGTGGAAGAGTAACTGAAAATGTAAGCAAGCAAAGAAGAACAGCATCAATCTAGGATGATTATAAAGAACATACCACCTTGAAATTCTGCACAATAAGAGGGCCATGGAAAAAGTGTAGAGCATCTTAGATATTCCATATCATACAGACTGAATAAAGAGGCCATTTCAGTAATAAATTCTTACCTCAGAATTATGTGTTTATAGAAACAAAATAGCTCTTTTGTTAATGAAAGTCACTTGACTGTTCAATATAATTTCCCTGTGGGAGGAGTCATGTTTGTGTGGTCTGTTTTCTGGCTCTGTTTTTCCCCTGTTTCATTGCCCTATTTGATTTAATTGCAGAATAATCAGTAGGTGTAACAGTCTTTGGTACTTATTGTAAACATCTGGTGGTGTACTAGAAAAGTGGTGGAATGTAACCAAGTAACCTTAGTCAAGTATTGCATTTAAGTATAATTTTGATGCCACTTTAAACTCATACTTCACTACATTCCTTACTTTTTATAGATACTTGTAACCTTACAAATACAGTTTTAAAATACACAACATATTATGCTTTGTTATACAAAATGCATGCGCAATAATATGCTAAAGATATATATATGTATATATATATATATATATATATATATATATATTATATATTATGTATTTTTACTTTTGATACTTCACAATTTTGTGTATGTACTCACATACTCTTACTTAAGTGACATTTTCAATGCATTACTTGTACTTCTAAGGGAGTAGTTTAGAGTATTTAGACACTAGTTTTTTTTTCAGAAATTTCACAATGTAGTTCTTTGCATTTGATAAATGTATAAATTATGATTATGCAACACTACACCTCTCAGTGATGGTAGTGTCTGATCTCAAATTTACTACTCACTATAGAGCAAACTACTGAGTATTTATTATGTAGGAAAAAGGAAATGAGTAAACAAGCGAGTGATATTGTATTTAGCCCTTGTGTAAACTGGTGTGGTTCAATAGACGTTTTCTTAGAATAACGACACTGTCAGTTGAAATCATAACACAGTCTTTCTTGTTGTGGGTATTATCTAAACCATGCCCCTTTGCTGATCTGCCACCAGACTCTATTAACTTTTGGCTGTTGTTCTCCAGACTAATGTAGCAAAACCTGAGCCAACAAGATGTATGTTGAACTGTAGGCTGGCGTGTGCACAGCTTCACCTTTAGTGTCGAGGCTTGTTTGGTTAGACCTTACAAGGGTTTTGCCCTAATGAACCTGACCTTCCAGTAGGCTTGGAACTAATGGTCTATAAAACCGATGGTGGTGAAATATGTGCTCTAATCAGAATATGCCCACATGAGTGTTTGTGCTGTTTTATTGGTCGTCAAATACTATATGTCATTTAAACAAGGGTAGGAAACATGACATGAGTTTTGGAGAACAGGTAATTGTGCCTCCCTGATATATAACATGGTTAAAATGAATTTTACACACTACATGACCTCTTACAAAGTGAATTCTGTTGCAGATTCTAAAACAGATTTTCTAAGGTCATGTTGATTTACAATGTCATTGAATCTACTATGCTTGCCAGTAGATCATGCTGGGGATGAGAAAGCACTGCAGTAGCACTGGGAATGGACAGAAAACATACACTATGTGTAAGTACAAGCAGATACACAGATCCCCCTGAGGCTAGAGAGCGGGTACTGAGATTGAGAAGTCACCCCATCGCTGGTGATCCATGCAGGTCGACACACAAGCGAACAACCCCCAGACAAAATGCACAAATGCACAATATCATTACAACACACACACACACACACACACACACACGCACGCGTCAGACAGTTCATTTCAATGCAAATAAGTGTTCACCCCTCTTCTGGGAGGAGAGCTCCGAACACTGCATTTTCTCTGCTCTGTCATATGGAGGCTCGGGTAGAACCAAGCAGCCATGAGCACATACAATGCATTGCTTGTTTGAACTGATTTATTGAGTTTTATGTTAAGTACCAGGCATTTTTTATCCTGGCTTGTGCATTTTTCCTCATGGAGGAAGATGCAGTCATGCTCATACTGCAAGATGTGTATGTACATTGTCTTCAATGTGCTGTGTGGTTTAATTGTTTAGCATCACACAGTTGCTGTATTTTTATGCTGATATATGGTCCACTCTATACTGTATGTCTGCAGCATTACAGATGAGGCTAGTTTCTTAAGCCCTCCCAGCGGGCCTTTGTCCTCAAAAGAATGGAGGCTCCTCACTTCATCGGATAGATTACAGCCAATTAAATGTGTGTGTTATCACCCATTAATTACCGCCACCACTTCTCCTAGAAATAGGCCTGACCAAGAAACGGCTGTGGACGTAAAATTGACCCAAATACATCAAGATGAGTTTCCATTTTTTACTTCTTTAATCAGCTCTCATCAACAGAGGCCTATCATTGAACTAAGTCATCTTTCACGTTCATTCCCAGTGAGATGTGTATTGCTGGGTTAGCGTGCACACATACAGTATATTTGTGTGTGCATGTAATGTATGTACACACTGTGTGTGTCCTGCAGCATGTGCATGTGGTGCGTGCATGTGCTGGGTTATTTGAGGTCAGAGCTGATGGAGCGGGCTCCCTGAGAGACAGGCAGCGGCCCTGAAGGATTGACACTTGGTGACACCTCTCTCCGTCAGCCTGATTAGTCACTGCTTTGATGTAGCAGCCTATATTAAGGCTCTTATGTGGAAGATAGCCTGACACTTGCCAGCTGAATAGGACTGATTGAGACAAATACAGAATCTCAAGTCGTGCGAGCAACGTAATACCGAAATACCTACCCCCATTGGTGGGTCAAATTGCAACACTTCTGCCAACTACTTTGCCTCTTGATGTGGTGCAGATGTGTTTGACTATGTGTGAGCACCTGTCTGTTCTCGGTCTTTTGGAAACGCTGTGTCCCCGGCACTTGTAGAACGAGTGGAATCTCAGGGAATGTTAGCGAGATCACATATCCTCCCTGTCTACTTAGTTTTTTCTCCCTTTCTATCTCTCATATTCTCTCTTGTACTTTTTCCTTCTTTATAGGCTCAGGGGAGTCGTCAATTGCCCCCTAACCCAGAAATCAGGCATTAGAGGAATAGCCTGACAATTAGTCAGCTATTGTCTCACTGGGATGAGATCAGAGGAACAAGACAGACAAAGAGCAAAAAAGAGAACAAGAGAGAGGTTCAAGATGTATTCCCGCATCGGGAACATTTGAAGAACATATTTAGAGTTTCACATTTTTCAGTTACAGGTTTGTTTTCATGAACTTTCAAGCACATCAGAAAGTGGCTCAGTAAAATTAATTTGCTCTGTCTGGCAAAAATATATGGCACCATTATTTTAAGGGTGCGTGCTGGTACTTCCACTCCTGTCTCATGACTGACTGCAAACCATGCCACATCTACTTTTTTGGAGCAGTATGTATTAAAGGAGAGCAGGGTTATATGAAATTGAATGATGCGACACCGGTAACATGATAGCTTCTTCAATTTTGCACTGTCGAGACGATTTGCAGTTGGGCAACTGCGCAAATTCACATGTCAAAGTTCACCTAAGTTGAAGTCCAAGCAAAAACACAACATGAATTTACTTCTGATATACTGATTTCTGTAATTTCACTGAATTTGATTGATTTTGTTCCAATATATTTTTTTGTCATTAAAGTTGGACAGACCTGAGATATTCTGAGGAAATTTAATAGAAAAAAGGAATTTGTGTGTTTTGTTTTATTCTGGAATTTTCCCATTAGTCGTGTTTTTTCCTCAGCGTTTAGTACTTGCCTTGACTTTAATTATGGTGGGCTGGCAGTGTAATTACACCACGAGTGACATCAAACTCATGTAAAAAATCATGTACTCAGCGTATACAATGCTGGCCCCAAGCTAGCCTAGTAGTACTGCTTGAACTGCTTGTGATGTTATTACTAAATCACTACATTACCTGGGCTGACATGAAATGTGGAATGGATATTCATTGTCCCCAGAAGATAATTCATGAATTTTAGTGACCAATCATTTTCCTCTGTTGTTACCATCAAGCCAAAATTTAAGATATCAAAAGTCAAGATATGACAAAATATAATGGCCAAGACACTTTCTTGTCTTGCTCATCATGTCAAGGGGATAAACCTTTTTAGTCCAGCACCACACTCAGTATGAACTTCTTGTCCACTGCTCCAGGAAGAGCATATCTAGACATGTAAAACAACAATTTAGACCTTTGTATTCCTTTTAGGCCAATGCGTAATAAAAACATATTTCAGATTAATTATATGTATGGGGGAGGGAGGGTATAAGTACATACAGTTCATAACACAATTATTCTTCACACACTCATGGAGATACGCCTCACTCCGAAAGATGCTGTGTGACATATGGAATGTTAAGAAGAGAGCAAAGGGAGAGATGAGGTAAGTGATGAAGTAAAAAATAGGAAAAAGTTTCAACCTGCTTCTATACATGTTTAAGGGCATCGGTGAGGAAAGTAACTTTGTGTGATGTGTATGTGTGTGTGTGTGTGTGTGTACATGCACGTGTCTGAGCAATCAAACTTCCTTGCAGTTCTGTTAGTTCCACGGTTGTAGGAAACATTTTACATGATCAAAGCATTTAACACTCCCGAGGCCTGGGCACCAGCAAGCTTCCTCCCTACCCCTTTCTTCACACACACACACACACATACACACACACACACACACACACACACACACACACACACACACACACACACACACACACACACACACATATACACACAGCCATACAACCACACATACTAGTTCATCCAGCCTTTACCCTGCACATCTCCGGGGATTTTACAACACTGAAGTCACCCAAACATTCTACCTGGAATGGACCGCCACCAGGTTCTGAGATAAGCCGAACGTAGCTGAAGCCCCTCAGCTCTCGTCTCCTGAGCAGCTGCCACAGCAGTGGCAGAGTGGTATCAGCTCGACCACAGCAGCCACGTTCCCTCCCTATCTCTCTTCCCCTCCCCCCAAGGTGCTCTTTGACAGAAATAATTGAGGTAGGGAGGTGGTGGGAGGTTAATGAAGCACTCCCAACACACGGGTGACCTTTCCCCAGCCCCTGCGCAAATCATCGCAGCACAGTTTTTTGGACATTTTTAAATGAAAGCCTTTAAATAATTTATCTAACTATAGTTCCCGGAAGGCCCTTCATTAGAGATTGGCCGTGACATTTCCCTCCTCTCATACTTACCGCCTCACATTCAGTCCAAGAATATCACTGTCGATTTCTCTCGCCTTTGTCTCTTTTCTGCTGTCATCTCCGTCTTGGTCTTTCTGCCTCTGTCTTAGTGTCTCTCCCCCTCTATTTTTCTCTTTCTACTCTCTCTCCGTGACATTAGCCGCATTAAAGATTGAGATCTCTGGTGTGTTCAACACATGGCTTTAAAATGACAGACAGGCGTCAAGACACGAGATGTGACTTTGCCAGGGTGGAATGGAAATTGAGTTTATTTAATCTTTAAGCATGTTGCGGGCTAACTGACAATCACATAGACTGCAGGGAGGAAGCAACGACAGACGTGGATCCCGATTAATCATCTGCTCAGGTACTAAACTGTACACTTGCAATGAGCAAATCAAGTGCACTCCTGTCTTATTGCTACGTGTGTCATTTGAGTCCCAATCAAAATGAAAAATGCTACCATGTTGAGGTTGTATGATCGACAAGCTTTTCTTGTAAAGGATTGAAAAAAGCTAGCATAAGGAGAGACAGGGAGACTCAACAGTTATGCCTCCTTTACTTCACTGTATCTCCACAGAAACCAGGATGCATAATATTGACTTCTGTTTCATGCCTGCTTGGTTGTAATGAAGACAGTTTTGTATAGTATTAGTCAAGCTCATGGTGAGGATGGCTGACAATACAGCCTCAGTTACCAGAGGGGAAATCAACGCTAACTCTAACAGAAGAGACGTACGAGTATGACTGCGAACATAAATCAAACACAGCGCTACAAAGTCACCCCCAACACAACAAAGTCTTTCACAACCATGTACCGTCTGGTGGATAGGTATGAAAGACAAAACAAACTAGATCAGATATGTTAAGGGAAGAGTGCTGTCATTTCACAAGAAATGCAATTTACCAGACCCATTTTGCTGATGAAACAGAGAAAAATGAGACATGACAACCGTTCGAGTTATACAATATTGATATTAGCGGAAATGTTATCAGACACAATGTGTGAGTCACTGCAGACCCCGGGCGTCCCAACGGACAAGCACTAGCAACACAATACCCACTTGTCTCAGACACTCTCATAACTTGAATGGCGTCTGTATAGAGTTGCGGGGAGTCTTCTTTTAATTATTATTATTATTATTATTATTATTATTATATAATTACTTTACACACAGTTTAATGAGTGTAACATGAAGCACTCGTCAATGTCTTATGTTGGGTAGCATGAATTATTGAAGAGACGATCTGAGCTGTGGTTCTGTTGGCCAATATACATATTAAAGAACTACTTTTGATTTGGTTTGATGTCTGCCACTACCACATCACTTTTTGTCTGGTTTTCAAATTTCTCATGTTATCTTCCAATTATACTGGACTTTTGTCTGTAATTCACTCCTTATGATCATTCTACCATGTGGCATCAGCACCATGAATCTTTTATTCGCTTCATTAGTCAGAAAGTTTTTCCACTCCCTCCGTAAATCTGTTTCTTTGCCACTGCAGTTCATTCTTAGCGCCCCTCCACCACCCCTCTTTCCTCCATACCTTCTCTTTCTCTCTGTTGCTGTTTCGCTGTATCAGAAGTTCTTTATTACCGAGAAACAAGGGCAGATTTATACCTTCGTCCAGGACGGAGGCAGGTGTGGTTTACAGAGTGCGTTGTGAGGGATGAGTTGTGTGCAGGATTAGTTTGCAGGGTGGAGAGGAGAGAAGAGAAGAGGAGAGGAAAGGAGGATTGTCTAGTTGTCTGTTACCTTGTGCTGTAGTGTAGATGCAGGCAGAGATAATAGGGAAGGACTGCTTCATTAACTCTCAGGGTCCATGACCAGAGTCTGTCTGTGGCTGTCTATGTCGCTCACCTTGGAAGACTGCTGCCTTCGCTCTTTTTCTCTTTCTCTGGCTCTCAGTTTGTCTGGTTTTTTTCTGCTCTCTCTTTGCCTGCTCAGGCCAGGATTTGTATTAATACCGCGGGAAGCCAAGGAGATGTTTTGAACTGATTTGTAAATTTCACTTATGTAAAGATAGATGACCTAATTATCTACCACCATGAAAGCCTCAGAAGAAGAAACCTGCTGTATTATTTAAGTTTTACCTTGACAACTGTACATATGGCAGTGCGGTTTCAAATGATAAAATCCAGAATAAAGACAGGTTGAATTGCCCATTTAGAATCCTCTAATGAGCTTTGAATTTAAAGCCACTCATGAGACTAAACCATAAAAATGAGGTGTATTTGCACCACTATTCTACTAAGTAACAAAGCCTTGGTGTTAACATTGTTTGAACACAGCTAAGGTTTTCACCTCACAGAATTTAATATTTCCCATGGCAGCGTGATTCTATTTTGATTATTTCCTGTGTCATGTACCTGGCGATACGCTTTTCTTGTTGCAGCAGGTTACGCTATATTTCAGACGGAATAAAGGGCGAAAAGTACCATTAGTTGCTGCCTCGAACACAAGATCTAAACATTTTGAGCGTAGGTTTCTGCCTTCCATTTTTCTCCTGGCGGAGAAACTCACACATGCATGCACACTCACACTCACACTCACACTCACACACACACACACACACACACACACACACACACACACACACACACACACACACACACACACACACACACATAAACATACCCACACCCAGAAGTATCACAGTAAGTGATTGGATGTTAACCAGTCTGGAATAAAACAGATGGAAGACTGCGCTACAGCACCAAACACAGGAAATTGATTTATCCCACCCAACCCCCTCCTGTTTTCCCATAATCCTTTACTGTCTTCAGTTCTCCCACCATTACACACTGACATACAATGATATACTTTGCACTTATCCTTAACCGTTAGTTTCATCTCAGTCCACAGAGTGCATCAAGCTATCTGCTTTTAAAAAAACAAAACCGTCAGGCATCTTATCATATTTGAAGATGGTTGACAAGTACAATTAAAATTCTTGAGTATAATCCTGTTGGTACAGCTGTTGCAGTGCTTAATCAATGTACCTCGCCTTTCCCGCTCTGCTTTCTGCGTATCGCTGCAACTTTCCCAGAACTAATTGCGGAGATATTTAATGGAGATAGGTGCTGTCTGGCTGCCTCACCGCGTCCACTGCAGCACACTGTGATGTTTTTTCCACTTTTAATAAGCCAGAGACTCCTCCCTTTCCACACCATGACCGGGGTTACTTTAAAGTTACTTTATTTTTCTTCACATGCTTGTGGTCACTGTGTGCATATGTGTTTAAGCACACATGTACACGCATGCTTGTTTACTGGCCTCTGTCTGACATCCCTCTCTCCAGATAACTTATCCCCCTCCAGCTACTTGTTCATTTAGCACAATGACAGCCTTACATATTACTGCTGTTGCCTTTTTTGTTGTTGTTGCCACTCACATTAATAATTCGCTTTTTTGTTAACTGACTGATGTAAAGTGGGCTAATCCCTTTATGAGAGGAGAGGGTGAGGCTGAATTTGTCAGCGAGTGTTTGTTAATGAATCGAGCTTGTATCATCGGTATGCACAATGTGTCATTGTGTAATGTGTGTGCGGGTGTGTGTGTGTGTTTTGTCTGGGAGGGAGCGGGGCTAATTTCCACCCTGCTAGGGTCCTAGAGGACTAAGCTGCTTTTGACCTGATAAGCTCATTAGAATTCCACACTAATTACAACAGGCCCTGTTTGGCTGTCACCAGATGAGAACAACAGGTCCCGACCACATCAGCCTACCTAGGGAGAGTAAAGTAAGGGAATAGAGGAAAGGATGGGTAGGTGCTTATGAGAAGGAGAAAGTGAGAACGGGGGAGTAAGAAGAAAAGGTGGGATGGAATGAGTTATTCAGATGCACAGGTGATCTGAAAATTATTATTCTTGGTTCAATGAAAAGTAGGAACTACAGACAATCCGAAAACTTTGATTCAGTGAAAGGAAGACAATGACAATAGAAATAGAGAAAGACAGATGCAGGCGGGAACGAGAGGGAGAGATTGTAAATTAGCCGGGCCGCTGCAGAGTGTTTTCTCTGACTTGTCGAGGCTAAACTGGGGGCAGCAGGGAGTGGGGCCCGATATGTCAGAATCTCCCTGGCAACCAATCCTTCAGCCGCCCACACACACACACTCACACACACATACACTCACGCACACACTTCACATGCAGCACCCTGTTGAGGCTGGGCCGGCGTGTTGTTTGCATCCCGGCCCTGATTAAATGTAAGGCAGGCCTGGAAAATTTATAACAGGGTCTCTGCCTTTTTCACATGTTGAAAACCAGACCAGCTCTCTCTTCACATTCTTACTCTCTCATTCTTTTTTTTCTCGCTCTTTCATCCTCTATTTCCCTCCATCCCCCTCCTCTCTTTCTGTCTCTCTCACTCTGCCTTTCATATGTACTCGTCTCGCTTCTCTCTGTGTTTTTTTTCCCCGTAACTCAGACTGCAGTGCCCGCACAGTCAAAAGGATCACTTGTTTCCATTCAGTGCATGTGTGTTGTGTCTGTCTGTGTGTATGTGTGCACGTTCGTGTGTACAAATGTGTGCATTAACGTGTTTGTGTGTGTGAGCGTGGGCTATGGTGTCTGGGGGGTAAAAGCACTCACAAGGGACCCATCTGCCTCGACCTCTATTATTCCCTTCCATTTGCTATTTCCTCTCACTCTGCCGCAGAATGTGAAAGGGAATTATTAGAGTATGTCGATTTGTTCTCTGTGTCAATATGAAGCATCCGTCTAATCCCGCTGTAGTGCAATAGTCAGTCATACAGTCACTCTTCTCGGCTGTAGTCCAAAGCCACTAGAGCCAGAGGCCTCACTCATTATCCAGGCTTTTCTAAGAGACAGTGAACCACCCCCTAAGGCCACATCGTGTGTGTGGAACATGGGTTGGACTGTTTATGTGTGTGTTTTTGTGTGCCTATGTGCTTCTTTTGCATGGAGACATGACAAGTGTGTTTGTATTTCATGTGTAGCTCACTCCAGGGCAGTGTGTGTGTTGCCCCTGGGCAGCAGCTGGTGGGTGGGCAGAGCAGAACAGAGCAGAGATGAGTGGGTTAGCTCCTGGCACACATCTGCACCTTGGGACCACTAGCTGTTGGCGCCAGCCATCTTTGGCTGCAATTCATCCCCGGGTCCTCCAAAGGCTGAGCCCCTCAGGAGATGTGCACGATTGCAGATGTGTGTGCTCAAATGTCCATTTGTGTGGCAAGTCTGTTAAGATGTTACTCGTGTGTTTTTGTGCTCTAATGAAATTGTTTAACCATGTATGTGGTAGTGCCTGTATTGAATGTGTGATGAGTTTTGTGTGTGTTTTGCGCCACGTGAGCAGTATGTCCTTGGAAGCTGAGGCCATGTAGTCCTGGCAGAAGAGGATGGGGACGGTTCCCTCCACTGGGATGACACTTAATTGGACTCCTGTCAGCGTTTGGCTGTCTTTCACCCTACTCACTACCCTCACTTTCTGCTGCAGTATCTCCATCTTTCTCTCTCTCTTTCTCTCTCTCTTTTTCTCTTCCTCTCTCTCCTCTCTGTCCGTCCCTCACACTCAACCCTCCCTCTTAATTTGAGAAACAGCAGAGAGATTGATTGGTGGTCGCAGCCTCTCATCTCCCCGCCCTCCTCGAATTTATTATTCTCTTGAACACTCACACACTGATGGTCCCCTGGAGGACTGGGCTGTGCAGCCACTAACACACACACACACACACACACACACACACACACACACACACACACACACACACACACACATATATGACACAGATGTCAGATGTTGATGCATTATCACCCCACAGTAGAAGAACACACAAGCCAGGGTGCACATACACACAATAACATGCATAGTGTCAACTCATACATTATGGATATGCACAGACCGGAGCAAGATGTATTCACACATGCTCATTAATTTAAGCAAACACAGACACTCTCTGACACAGGAATCAGAATGAGCTGGGGGACTCTGGTCTGACTCAGCATTTCACATGTACTGGTAACATTTCAGCTTCATCTAGATCAGCAGTGATAATAAAGTAAGCATACTGACAGTTGCTGTCAGAGGAAGAAATGTTGGAGCTCACAAGAAGGACACCTTTCAGGAATTTGTTCCTCCTGGTCATTGAATTAAGTGCCGTGACTGAATACAGAGTAACTGTAAAGATTCAAGTTGTTGAGGCTTCCACTTCAATCCTGAATGTCAGGAAGAAAATTTGAGTGCGCAAGAAATTTGTTTGTTTTTGAAATGGGAAATAATAACCTGAACTGTAGCACGAGGTTACACCACACACACAATGTCGTAAATGTTGTTTGCTAGCTTGCACTATTGTCTGCAGTGTCTGTACTTCACCTGTTTGTTGCAAACACACACAGACAACAAAAATACTTCAACCCTGAAATTCCCAAAATTGTAGGAGAAGAATAATTTTGCATTCAGGCTGAATCCACGTTAAGACCTCTGAAGCCATGACCTTTGAACCTATTGTTTTTGGTTGCATATTGTTAGTTATTTGGGAACTGAAGGTTGTTGTACCGTTGGACTTACTGCTATTCACCCTGGGTAAATAAGCAGAATGCTAGAATTCAAAAACAATAAATATTATTTTCAAGGGTTATTTTATATATTCAACACATAAATGACCCCAGCAAATGATTTGGAATGAAAAAATACAAAAGGCAGAATTTAAAATCATGAGGTTTTCGTTAACAACAGTAATAAGCACCATGTTGAGTCCTTCACAATAGTGCTGCAACCACACCCATATCCATATCTTCAACTATCTGTCCATCTGCCTCAGTCCTCCTTGTTGACTCCTCCCTTGGTTATTTTACACTGTGACGAGATAGTTATAAAGAATATGTATGTCATCTATATGAGGCTGCTGGCCTCTATGAGCCCCCCCACCCCCCAAAAAAAAAAAATCTGGCAGAGAGCTGTCCTCCCTCCTATTTATGACTCTGCTTTCACTCAAACCGCAACTTTCAATTTACACACTACCACAAATCTCCCACACTAACTTTGGGAAGCTGAGTTGTCTACATTGTAAGAAGGTTTGATGGTGCGAGCTTGGCTAATAGGCTGGAAGTAAAAGATGCAGTGAGAGTGCAGGTATAGGTTTGCTTGATACATAGTGCTGAGGAACTTGTTTTCAAAGGATTGGATGATGATACCACAAGCTAAAGCCAGACGGGTAGAGGATGCAGTTATATCACTTTAATCTCCCTGATGGATTTTAGTATTCAGCCAGAGAAGACACTATTCTTTGTCATATTATACCATAGTGTCCTCTCAGTATTTGTGTCCATCTGTACTGGAAGGCAAAGCCAAATAATATTGAGGAGTCTAGGGCCATCCTCCCCCTGAAAGAAAAATTAAGTCTGAAAATCGCTGCTTTACAACAGACTCAAAATGTTTCATTTGTTGTTTAAATTGCTCAAGCCAAGTAATTTCCCTTAAATTTAACACTGACCACCTTGACTATACTTAAAGTCTAGATCCCGATAGCTACCTTTCATCAACTTAAGTTTCCCTCAGATGTTGGCTTTTCAGATGTTCAGTCTGATTGAGGTACTGAGGTGAATTTAAGATGATAGAGAAATGTGCTGCAACTTGATACATGCAAGATTTAACATTCTGGAGTATCTCACCTGCCTGATAATCTAAGGAGGCAAGCTTGAGTGAGACCTGGCCATGTGTGTACAGAGCAAAGAGGCCAGATTAGTAATGCGAATGTATCAAAGCTGATGTTTTTTAAACCTTTAGGCCACAGAATTACCTCCAACTGTTATGCCTACACTGTGGTTTGTAGTTTTTTAAAATAATCATAAACATTACAATCTCGTTTTTGCACAAACATCTTATCATAAAACCACAGCAAACATAAAACATCATTAAAGCACTGAACATAAAAGCAACATAAAAGAAGTCAAATAAAACAATGATTAGGAGACTTTTTTAAACTCAAGCATAAACAGGCATGTAAAAAGGGATTTATTTAAAGGGAAAGATTATGCTTATTTTGCCAAATTGCACAAATTCATGTGCATGGCTGCACATGACAATGACCCATCCACTGTTAATTTTCTAGACTCTTGGCTGGGTCTTGGTTGTGGAAAGCGAATCTGCATCTCCCTAACAAAGAGAAGCCGACTTGATTTCTTATCTCCATCTTTAATTTTTCAGATGTTGGCTCTCTAAAAGTGAGGACATGCCTTTGTTTATTCAAAGCTGCCTTTGAAAGGTAGCATGAGAAGAAGATGAGAAGAAGAGATTTGTTTGATAGCAGCGCACACATGCACCCTCATGCGCACACGTACGCACACCCCTGCACAACACAAGCCCATACCACGCAGCGGCCAAGGATGGCAGGCTTTCACTTTTAAAAGACTGTTATGGAAAGCCCCATTACAGTGCAGAAGGTTTCAACCTCAATTATATGGAGAATATATAGTAGTCAGGCCGCTAATGAAAATGGAGGAGAGTGTCTACTCTAGCAAACAGCTTTCTGTGAAAGATGGGGAAGTAATCTATTCTCTTTACGAGGAGCAGTACTTTTTTCCCCTCTGATTGCCACAACTTTAATGAAGAGCTTACATACCTGAGGGGAATGATTCAGGAGCAAAGCATTGGGCAACATATTGGATGTGGCTCGAAAATGGAAGTCAGGAAAGCAGGTCTTTACATTATATATATATGTGTGTGTGTGTGTGTCTTCTTTCCTGACCACTGATGGCCAAACATACCTACACACACACACTAGATATGCAAGCAAATCCAAAGACGTGATGGAACACAGGAAGGTGAAAACATACAGAACATTCCGCATGAATGCCTTTGTGTCTTGACACCTTGTGTGTGTGTGTGTGTGTGTGTGTGTGTGTGCGCGCGTGTGTGTGTGCGCGCGCGCACACATGTGTGCTTGTTCATGTGCGTGCGTGTAGCCAGCCAAGTGAAACCAAAGACACACAACATGAACACACACTTGTCAACATGTTGACGTCCTCTATGTCATCCTGCAACTCTCAGGCCAAACTCTTCTTGTCTTCAGGCTTATAGAAGATAAAAGATCACCATTCTTTAACAGAACAAACAAGCTGGTCTTTACATTCACACTTGTACACAGTGAAAACTCTGCACTACATGTGTACGTATAAGTCTGGGGAGGATTTGCTTTTAAAAAGTGGGTGAAACCAATAAAATGGTTAAACAGTTTTTTTAATGTCTGTACCAATCCAACCCTTCATGAAGGTGATGCCTGTTTAAAATTGTATGTTTCTTTAGAATTTAAACAGGAAGTTGTAACAGAAATGAGGCCAACAGTCTGTGGGCACTTCAATCATTTATGACTAGATGTATATTATGTGGTGACAAGCAGTAATCTGTCACCGCTGATTACTGCCACACTGTTTGGGAACCTTTTCGATATGATAACAGAGTGCTGAGTTGAAAACTTGGAGCACTTAAAATGAGTAACTACAGTCAATTGATTACGTACAATAAAATGAATGTAAAATTGGCAAGGTAACTTGTTTATATGAAAAATTCATAACCCTCTTTGTCAGTAAAAAATATTCTTGGCAGCAGATGTGTTTATTTATTTGATTTTCTGATTTTTATTGTTTACCAGCACTTGGAGGGGGATACAGACCCTAATCTTGGACACTAAGTAAGAGTTCCTGTAGACAATCTGCAATCAGTGTTGTTTACACTACAGCTATCCTGCAATCGAATCCAATCAAGGGAACTATACCTGCTTGTCTGTGTTACCTGTGGTCAAAAGAACAGCTTGTTTTGTTAATCATTTATCATAAATATTGGTCTTGGTAATATCGACTGAGGCACAAAATTCTGTCTAGACTAATGTCTGCTATTACAAAAAACTCAAGCAACGCTCAGAATAAAGAGCGAGAACTCCAGTAAGTCAGGTCTGAGCTGCAAAAGATCACGCCCGGGTTAATACACCAAGCCAGAGGGAGATAAAGACAAAGAGAGAGACAGGAAGAGGGAGAGGAAGAAATAAGATTTCATTTAAGAGTGCGTGCTGCTGCCTCAGAGACCGTGCAGTGATGTGAGGCTGACCTCTGGAAGGAAAGCAGCAGCAGGGGTCACTGAGGTTGATCCAATTCTGGGCAGTCAGTGCCAACACTCTGATTAAGAGGTGATGAAGAGGGCAGGCTGACCATCATCTCTGCAGGCAGATTCACTCTCGGCTGCATGTGGGGTGGGAGCGACGAGGGACGAAGAAAGTTCAAGCAAAATAGCTTGACAGATCATGAGTAAAGGCACTAAGATTACAGTTCTTGCATACTTTTTGTCTGTTTCGATACTTTGTCATCACAGTAAATTAGTGAGATCAGTGTGATTTTCTTTTGTGGTGACTGATCATTAATTCTGCTTGTCCAATTAATTAAAGTAAGTTTAGAAAGAAGAAAGAATTTATGAACAGAAAAAAAAGCTTAATCCGGTTACACTAATAGCTGATTTTAGCTAATGGTAGCTACCAATTAGCAAACTTTACATGAAACTTTACATACATGCTTCTCTGTTGTTGCTGCTGGTGCACTGCATCTTTAGAATATCACAGATGAAACTTTCATTGTTTTATCCCAACAATAACACAAGAAGTAAACAACACCATAGCTCACCAGCAGACTCTCAGTCACGTCATTTCATTATGGATGTCTTTGAAGCAATTACCTCAAGAGAATCTTGGGAAATGGAGAGAAATTCAGTGCGCCATCATACTGTGAATACCACTTGCGGCCACAGCTGGTGCTGTTCAGCAAAGTCTTGCTTAATTGCCATAGTTACTGTGAGACATGCAGTACAGACGCATGCCCATGAGGAAGTAATGTATTCTGTTCATAGTAGTTTAAAGTGAAACGTTTAAGCAGCACAGTTCGCCCTAGTGTTAAAATGAGTGTCCTGAGGATATATCTATAACCTTATTAGGTGTGACTATAAATACATAATTAGGGGCGTGATGGCGTAGTGGTTAAGATGGCATTTAATTGGAACGTCCTTGATTTGATTCAAGGAGGAGACCACTGTTGCCTGTCATCACCATCTTACTACCCATGTTGTCTGTGTGTCTGTAATATCGCAAAAAAAAAATAATTTAATTGAAATGGACTGAAATGGACTGTAACAATGTAGACAAAAAGAAACAAGAGATAGCAGGTAATGATAAGCAAGAAAAACACAGATGGCAGTTTGCTCCTACACAGAGACAAGGAAAACACTGAGGTCAGCTGAAGTGAGTTAAGTGTCTTCTCCCAGCTAGTGAGCCAGCTAGTGAGCCAGTGTATCACCAAGTATTTATCAGTGTGTGAGTGTGCGCGTGTGTAGTGGTGGGGAGTAATGCACACACAGTGGTGGTGTGGAGTTCCCCTGCTGGGCCAAAAGCTGGGCGACTGCTCAACTCTAATTAGGCCTGTCTCAGCAGCCTTTCCCCGCCCTGGGTTCCCACACCTCTTTCTACCTGTCTGCCAGCCTGCCCATGCTGGGCCAGACCTCAACACACACACACACACACACACACACACACAAATACATCCAGCCCCCAACACACGCACGCACGCACACACAGAGTGACAGCTGTAACACACAAAGATAGAGGGGAGGCCTGCAGAGAGATGTGAGAGAGTGCGTCAATCCACACACCGTAGCATTTCCTCTGTGGATCTGTGTGCGTTTGAACTTTTCAAGGGGAGGATGGCAAGAAGCGATCGGCCACTCTGTAAATGTCAGTGGATCTGAACAGCCCGAGCCCAGACAGCCTTGCACCGTCGCCTGCCACTCACACTCTTCCCGTCTTTATCCAACCTTCTCTTTTTTTTTTTCTTTTTTTTTTTTTTGTCTCTGTCTGGGTGCTGTTTATTTTCTCCTCTCCTCCCCATCCTCCATCTCCTGCCCTCGCCCATACTTTTATTATTTTCTTTTACCTCTGCCTTGCCATTGCCTGCAGGAAAATAGCACATCCTGTAATATACAAGGCTGTTTTTTGTTTCTGTGTTTTTCTCTCCTTCCTCCCCCTTTCTCCATTGCACCTTTCCTCAGTAGCAACCTCTCTGTCTCACATTACTCAGTTTCATAGACCATATAGGATTCTGGCTACTCGACTTTATTTCTTCCTAATTTATTGGCCTACCTTTATTATGCTCTGCTGGTAATTAGATTTTTTTTTTCTCTTGTAGAGGGAGTTGTTGTTTTATTTCATTCTTCAAAACCATCTTCAATTTCCTAGAGAATTACCAAGGGAGAGTTCCTTCATTTAATTTGTACGGAAATTAATTTGTCAATGTGAGAAATAGGATACTTGCTAATCTGGTTAGGCCAGCGTTTGCCCCCCCTCCAGCCCCCACCAACCCACATTAAGCCTACTCTAACTCTCGTTCCAGTGTTGAGGACTACGTGAGTAAAAAGACAGAAGACGTGCAGCGGGAGAATTCAAAGACAAATGAAAAGAATATATAGAGCTTCTTGTGACAAAAGAAACACAGAGAGGGGAAATGAGAAAGACAGAGGGAAAGAGGTAGAGAGAGGGAGAGTATTAAAATCAAAATGCCGAGAGGCGGGGTCATAAAATGGCTGCCTTTATTGAGCAGGGCACAGTGGGGCAGTTGCTGCCTACAGGCCTTTTCTAGTCTATCTACTTGTACTGCACTCTCTCTGTCTTGCTCTCACTTCAGTTCAACACAGTGAACCTTTATTGTCATGCCATTTTGATTGCAAAAGAAATTTGCGTGACAGGATTAGGTAAGTGAATTCAATGTACTTGTTGCCCAACATCAGAGCCTGACCTCACTAATACTCTTGCGGTCGATTGGGAGCAAAACTCGGCGGCCAGGATCTAAGAAGAGTGCAGCAAATTAAGCAGTTCTTATACAGATTGGGAAATAAACTTATTCACTTCCTTGGTGACTCTCATGTCTGTGCGATACATAAGGCTATAATAAGGGCAGTTAGCTTTAGCATGACATAAAGGAAAACAGCTAGCCTGACTCTGTGTAAAGGTAACAAAAACTGCCTACCAGCGCCTCTAAAGCTCCATAACTGACACATTATATCTTGTTTGTTCACACACAATGTAATTTCTGCTTTACACGGGGCTTATGTGTTGGTTTTTGTACAGATTAAACAAACAAGATACACTATGAGGTGCAGATTTTTTCTTATCCTGGGACAGAACCAGACTAGCTGCTCTCCTTAAGTCATTTAGCTAACCATCTCGACAGTGTGTCTGTCAAATTGTCAAATTTACATACTTCCACATGCATCTGTAGGACATAGAGTGAAACAAGTAGTTAAAATGTATGAAGTCTGAATGAAGTCGGTGGTACTCATTGATTAAAGAAATATGGAAGTTTATGTGCATTGCAATATCTATCAAAACCTATGAATAAGCGAAAGAAGGAAAGGAAGAAAAGGAGCTAAATAAAAAATATGTGTGTATATGTGTGTATGTGTGTGTGACAGTGTGTCCCTCTTCTCAGTCTCATCCCTCCTGGCCATCTCTTTTCTAGACTCAGGCAGACTCTTTGGCTGTTGTGTGTTTGTCTGAGATATGGACTTGGATGCGCACTGAGCGACCGCCCACTCCACACATTCCTCTGTAGTCCGCCTGCTTCTCTTGGACGTTGAACAAATTGATTTGGGCGTTGATTATTCAAGGGGCATATTTCATAACTTTTGACTGGCTTCTCTCCACCTCCTACTCTTACTTTTCTCTGTGCATCTGCCTCTCTCTCTAATTCACACTCATATCCAGCTGCTGCTCTGCAGGATACAGCTGAAGGAGGCCCGTGGGCCATGTAGTTCAAGGCTCTGTCTCAAGTCTGATTGCACTGTAGCAGATCAGCGGTGTAACCTTTCTCCTTAGGGAGCCACGCAAAGTGCCCGGGCACAGCTGAGAGTCAGAGATAGGGAGACAGAGAGGATCCATAAGAAACTAAATCACTATCTTTGTTTGGAACAGAGACAAACCTTCATATCAGGCTGTTAATTTCTCAGATTGCAGTGGATGTAGTTCAAAGAAAGTTTGTGTATGCAAGTTTTGTCTGTTGCTGTTTTTCAGCACAGTGTGTTCTGACACACAAGAGCCAAATTCTTGCAGCAACATTTTACACATGTGTGTAACCTCACATAAATATGTCAACTTTTCAGGCCATTTAATTATTTTGTACCACTCCCATATAGATTAAAGGGAATTGCAATATGGAATGAAACCCATGACTGCATAAAACCTATCTACTGATAATGAATATTCAAGAAAGATTGGACACCAACCAATAAAGCATTCATCATAGGGACATGAGCTAAGGCACGGCTGCAAGCACGCTCCCGCTTGTTATTAATATAAATGATCTTCACCACAAATGACTAATCGACTCTACTCCATCCCTCTCTCTTGGGCAAGGAAGTCAAATTCTTTTTCCCTGAAGATTAGTCCTTTAAAAATAAAGTGATAATCTTAACAAAGGACAAAATCCTGAGATCATAACTTAAAAAGCATCGATTTACAATGCACTGTGACTTATATTTGTACATCCGGTCAAGGTAAAGATTCAAGAAGAACGGGAACAGTTGGAAATGGGGCTACAGCTGTGGATTATTTTCATTATTGATTAATCTGCATATTATTTTCCTGAATAATTTATTCATTTTTTAATCTGTAAAATGTCTGCCAACATTTCCCAGAGCCAAGTTGACATCTTCAAATTACTTGTTTTGTCCAAAACCCAAACATGTTTAATTTTTAATGACATAAACAGGGAAAAGCAGAAAGTGTTCACATTTGAGAGGATGGCATCAGAGAGTGTTTGAAATTTTTGCTTGACAAAAAGAGTCAAACAATTTGTCAATTATTTTCTGTCAATCGACTAATGAATTAAAAGACAAATTGCTGTCGACACAGAAAGAAAAACTTCTAGGTGCAGCTCAAACTTTCAAATCAATCGTTGAACCACAGAGTGCCGGTGGAAGATCACAAACAAAACCTGATTCTTCAAGATAACAGAATATCTGCTCTCTCAAATTGACAAACCATCCAGCTGAGACGCATTTTGCAGACTCAGATCCACAACTTGAGGCATAAAGTTCAGTTCATTCAGGGCTGAATGGGCATGACAGGCACTTGTAAGAGTTAACAGAAAGTAAGCCATCAGCTATTAGAAAACCAGCAACAATCCCCGCTACTGTCATCAAACTCCATATAGCCAGATAGATTAGCAATGAGAAAAGACAGCGAGGGAAGAGTGACGCACAAAAATGAGCCACAGAGTAAATGAGGGTGTTATAGAGAGAAAATGAGACACTAGTGATTAATTAACTACTCTCTCCTCCTCGTCCTCATAAGGCCAGGATAATTTTGTGACTTTATACGAGTGCTGCAGTGCTGTGTGCTCCAACTTGGTCTCCTACATCCCAGTCAAGGCATGAAACATAGATCAAGAGGAAAGTTTGAGCAAGGAGAGAGTACGTATTATATGAGCCTATGGTTGATTGCTCTGAAACCAGAGGAGAGTGAGGGGGAGGAATACCTCTGGTGAACTCACTAGTACGTCTGATGTATTTCTTCCTCTTGAAACACACCTTATATAATACAAAAGTACTTGTAGATATAAAGAGTCCACCCCGATGTCCCAATCCATCCTGAAAAGCAAGTTGCAGCCGCTGCTTCCCATTGGACCGTCAGCTCCTCAATGTGTGTAGATTTTGTGTTTCTGTTCATGCCAATTCATATGCATACGTATTTTTTATTGTCCCCCAGCACTGTGCTGTAATCAGGTAAGCGCAGCGGCAGGGTAATCTCATTCAGATACTATGAACCACTACCTGACTCCTCCACTGCTCCCCTCACGTGTTTCATCTCTCTTCTTACTTTTCTTCCTCCCTCTCCTCCTCAGCAGCCTCCAGGCGCTCTAATCTGCCTTTCCCCCACTGGCCCACCTTCCTCTCCTCCCTCATCTAGTCCCCCCCCCCTCGGGCGCTCTCTATCGCCACATCACCAGCACTTAGCTTGGGTTTGTTTCTCTCTTTCGTCCGGATTTCCTGGGAAGACAGATCTGTGTCGTCTCATATTGTGTGTACGTAAGTTCATGTGTGCGTCGGGTGGTTGGGTGGAGTGGCATGTTCCTTGGGTTTGGATGCAGCATTAATTCACCCTATGGTTTGTGTGGTGATTTGAGTGTGGGATGAAAGTGATCATGTGCACAATGGACACACATGTACCAACAGAGCAGGAGCTTGGACACAACTGGGGGATTTACACATCATCAATCAATGATGTTAGATATTAAAAAAGATTGCACCACACAAACAAGTAATAACTAAATATATTGCTACTAAATATTTACACCCAGTAACCGCAAGGTGTATCTGCTTCATTGCTAACCAAGCTAACTGTGAAAAATTGGTGAAATTAAATATGGTTGACATCTGACCTGAGAATTAATCAAAATCATAAAACTGGATGTGTAAAAAAAAATATTCCACAAAGAAACACAAATTATAAAACTGAAATTCTTTACAAGCTAAAACATTTCTTTTACTGGTGAAACCTTATTTTATTAGTTTGAAACTGGCTAGCAGTTGCTGAGAACTCAACAAGCACTTTACACACAAACGTTTGAGTAGATGGTGCAACGCAATCCAGGTCTGCACATATAGCTGTCTTCAATTTATTAAAAAACACAAGCAAGTGCGTTGGTGGTCATATACACTGACAAAACAGGAATGCCTCTTTTCCAATTCTTCCCCAAATACACACAACACACATCTGTGTTCACACCCTCCGACCTGTGTGTGTTTGGATTGGAAATGAAAGCTCCCAGTAAGAGTGTTTGCCAAGGCGTCTGTTTCGCGGATAGATGATTTAGTGGGTGATTCTATGAGGAGATTCCTCTGTGGTCTCAGCTGGGATGGAGCAAAAGAGATAGTGAAGAGACACGAGTGGAGGACACTGCCCTAGTCGTTTGATGGAGAGGTGGAGTGGGATAGGAGCCTGGGTAATAAGGCTTTGCTTGTGTTCATATGCACACACGCACTCACATGCACACACACGCACACACATGCACACAAACCTGAACATACACACAGAATTATCCAGATTAAATGCACTGCAGGTTGTATGAGACCAGAGAGTAAAAAGAGAGACAGGGAGAGGGTGTTGAGTCAGTGTGTAAGCCGCAGGGCAGCAAAGTCTTCCTCTACCACTAAGTCAGCTACTGATCTCATTTCTCCACAGATGGACTCCTAACACACTCTCATCAGGGGACAAATATATATTCCCTCTATTTCTTTTCCTTACACATTCCTGCACCAATGACCTCTCTTTATTCGTCTCCCACTCTCTCTTTCTTTTTCTTTCTCCTGGTTCCTTACTCTTTGCGTTTCCTCTCCCCTGTCTCTTCTTCACTCTGTCTTTATTATCCTCCTCCACCTCAATATCCCTCTCATTCTCTCATGCACTCTATTTTTCTCTATGTCTCTGGTTTTAACCCTCTCCTCTATCCCATCACTTCATCCCGTGTCAGACTACACACCATTACCCTCTCCTCTATTCCTTTGATCAATCACAGCCAACAGGTGCTGTAAATTGTGCCTACTGGCGAACCGGCTGCCGCAGTGTCTCCCGTTTGCGTTCATTCCCTGCCCTGCCTCCACCCCTGCTCCTTCTCTTCGTTCCCCTTGCCACATCCCTCCAGCTCTTGCCCCAGTTTGTCAGCGAAGCAAAACTGGCCGTGTCTTGGAGCCCATCATTCATCTCCCCCCATCCTGTCATGTTGGCGGCTTGGCTGGTCTCAGACAAATAGCTTCACAGCAGATAATACAGCCACAGCCAGAAAAGAGCCAAATAAATGGCCCCGGCTCTGCCGACCTAATGGTCTTGCTCTCCACTTGGCCAGGGGACAGCGCTCAGCCCAGGGACTACATGGACATAAACATCCTCATCTAATGACGAAAACCTATAAGCTTGCACTAGCCATGACATACACGCATCACCTATACACACCATATGAATAAAACCTGTCGACCGTCAACACAACCAGTCTTGCAGTGACAAACGTTTTATTTGCCTGGGGATATGGTTATTGTGTAGAAATCGCATGGTGATGTACAGCTGTGATGTGAAGGCTTCTGTTGCGGGAGTACACAACACTGAATTAATTCACATCTCAAAGCCCTAATCAAATGACACGATATCCTGTACATACACACACACACATACATACATACCAATGAAGCCCTCTACAATCTGTAGGGGTATTTTTCATATGTCAGGAAATTACAAAATCTGTGTTTTTGTTCAAATGTTCAGCAAATTTTAAGCCATTTTCCAAAAAGGTGGCAAAGGGAAATGCTAATCACTGTGTGTTTCTGTCATTTAGTGCTGCAGCATGTGAATATTCTCAGCAGAGTGTAATAAGATTGCATAATTAAATGAATGCGAGTAACTTGTCTGTAAATTCGGCACATCGTGGTGTTTCATTTTTGCTTCCTACCTGAGATGGTGTTTGTTATGGCGTATGTTAAAATTTGTCTCTCTGTCAGCACACCAGGTGGTGATTTCTTTTTTAGCAATCATGAATATTTGGGTTCCCTGGTAGAGTAGAGGCTGTTGCAGAAAGAAATACCAATATGCAATCTTCTTGTCTGTAGAAAAAGAAGTGGAAGCAGTTTCGATTGTTCAATCGTTGCTACAATTACATTTTTTTTAGGATACCAATTTTTCAACGTTAGCCAAGATTACACAAATTTAAAATGTTTGTTAAAAACAGGTAGATTGTAAAGTATTCATTAAGCATATATATTTCTGTTTTTAAGAATAAGTAAAATAATTCAACTGAATGAATTTCCAGAATTTTTTGACACTAGACTTTTATGGTCTGACAACAGCATCATAAGCTAATTATCTAAACCAGCACAGTGAAGGTTTTCATTTAGGTGTGTCAATTCAGGCCTTCAAACAAGCCGGTCTGAAAGGTTTTTATCTTCCCACATCCTAACAAGGGAATTTAGTGAATTTCACTTCAACACTTGTTTAACACACAACTACAAAACATATAAGGTTTATTTTTTTTCTAACCCTGTTGGAAAGAACATGAAGAACCCTAAGTAAACAACATCTTTAAATTTAATGAGAAAATTTGTTATTTATAATTACCCCTAAGCGCTTTCTGATCTGAGCCAAGGTTAAGGTTTCTGTAAGGTTTAGGTGTAAAAACAACTTGGTTAAGGTTAGGGAAAGATTATGGTCTATTAACTGTATATTGTCATTGGCTATTAACTGGAAAGGGACGTGGACGGTGGTCTTCTGTGTCAAAAGTTCGACATTTGCTCGACTTGTCCATCCACCCTGACCTCTTTCTTTGCCCCTGACAGGAAAGAGTCATCATCCCTATGGCCGTAGTGAACTTTGTCACTTCAACATTAGTATATTCTCTGTTTAAACTGCATTAATTTCATCATTAATCACTTATGAAGAAAAAAAGGAACAGAGAGCTTTAAATGAAAATATTCAGTCTGCTGTGGGTGTATTTATAAGCATCTGAAAGTTTTTGTGCCATTATCAGTGTAGGACTGAGAGAAGTGCCACCACCATAATTGCTGACTGCATCGTCTCTGTCTGCCTCTCACTGATGCGCCTCTGCTATTCCCCTTGATCATGGCTACTGTTGTCATCTCCTCTCCTCCAGTGTAATGAGTCAGTGTGTGATGTTGGATGGCTGCTGACAGTGTGTCCTATGACTCACATTGGGGTGGTACTGCTGTCCCTGCACATCTCAATACAGCCCCCCCACCCCCTCCTCTGTCCTCCCATCCCTGCTCTTCTCTCTCTCCCTCAGCTTCTGTTTGGACTGTACCTCCCCCAGTGGGTAGCGACATCTGCTAATAATAAGCAAACATACTGTAAATGTGACACACACAAACATGAACCCCCCCCAACACACACACACTTACATACGTGCGTGGTCCAGTTGGGCAGTTGTGCAGCTAAGCCATGGTGTTTAGTGTGTTTTCATCAGTCACATACCTTTTTCTCTGTGGAGTAAGAGAAGCAAAAAAATAGATAAATAAACTGGGGAAAAAGGGAAAGAGCTGGCAGAAGGCACAAAGTGTTGGCCAGTGGAAAGTCCAATGATGATAGGGGCCAAATTGACTTTGGAACTGAGTGGGACTGTGTGGGTTTAATTGCATGTGCACGTGCTATGAAGGTTTGTGGCACAGTTTATACTTTGAGGGCTATTAGCTTTTGAGATGTAATACACGTACCACTGCTAAGGTGTAAAACATAACATAACATACTTTATACTTGCCCTTGTCTTTATGACATTATTTCAATCTTCATACCACAACAGTATTTTTTCCAAGTAGGATTTCTTTATTATTTAGATCCACAAACACAGAAAGATATTATTATTACTGGTCGTGTCAGTGTCATTTTGTCAATGTGTGGCAAACATAACACAATTCTGTACTGGTGTGAGGTCTGCTTAAGAAAGACAGCTTTGCCTGCTTTATGTAAATACCACACTTAAACACCCTAGCTTTAAAAGGCCTGTGCACACGTAAACCTTGACGGGGGGCCTCAGGCCGTGCCGCTGCCTGTAAAACACTAACTGTTTATGGGCGCCTGTACCTGCATCCTTCCTCCCATAAACACTTTGCTTTGTCCTCCTGAGATGAATGGGTGAGGAGGAGAGAAAGAGGAAGAGATTATGTTTTGTGTTAGGCCATGTCTGTACTAATTTCAAAACTACAGACAATCTGGTGATGGGATCACACCAGCTGCGGCGCCCTCGTCATTACTACATCACCAGTACTCAGTACTCCTACATCAGAGAACTTAGTCTTAACTTGGTCTTTGTTTTGATCTCAATTACACACCTGTAAAGTTTTGTCACTGTGTTGTGACGCTAACACTAAAATCTATGCAGAGACATATTAACACCTGCAAAATTACTCAACACCTCTGTTGTAGTTGCTGCTAAAATAGATAACTCCAGGACCACATTTTGCCATGACAACAGACTCACACATACACAGACTGACAAAGTGAAAACAAAAGCAGCCTTGCTGTTACGGCTGGTAACAATCTTATACTGCAGTTTCTTGGCCAAAAGTTTTCTGTCCGTTTTTTTTAGGTAGTTTGTAGACCACATTAAAACACCAAAACAATGCAAAGGCACGTATATCTCTTCAAGTGAAAGGACATTTATTTTTTATTTTTCAAGCATTTCTGGCTGTTTTCAAAACATTGTTTGTAACCTGAGCAAGCGTGAAGAACTGAGTGTGCCAGCAGGTCACAGCTCTCAAATCGCTTTCACTTCACAGTTAACACTTGTCACGTGACAGTCATATGTTAGCATATATCAGTATTCTTAGAAGTTCTCTTTCACTTCTTGTTTATCCACTTAGGTGAGAGTCCCTTTTCTGTGGTTGAAAAGCTTGATTTTGTTTGCATGGAAGGACTTACTAGAGAAAAACAATGCATTTTCAAATTTATTTGGATTTGTATGGACGTGTTTTTATTCTCCCTTGTCCATGACCCTTGGAAACTGCTGCCCTCAGACTTCCCGTTGCCTCTCCCATGTTCGTTCCTGCTCTGAATGCAGACAGACTTTGTACTGTCCGCTTGGTGCCATTGTCATTGTTGAACCAAAGTTCTTTTTATCACACTGCTGCCCCCAACCCACTGTGATTTACTAGCTCTCTTCATCCATAGGCATCCACTCCAGCCAATCGCATTAAAGAGATAAATAACCAGACCAATAAAAGTGTTGTGAGGGGGCCGAATGGGCCCTGGAATGCTCATCGTCCATTTGGTGCAGTAAGCAATGGGGGGTGAGCCGGGGGAGGGTGGGGCTTTTAGTGGAAGGTTTTTTAGGGGTGATATCGTGATTGGTGGTGGAGGTGATGTCATGTCATCCATCTTAGGGAGCCACTTCATTAGGCTAATGGAAGGGCTGGACCGCTCACCGTTCATTACTGTACGTGAATGTGTGTGTGTGTGTGTGTGTGTGTGTGTGTGTGTGAGTGGTTGTCCTTCCATTGATGGCAGCTTCCAAGGCTAAAGTGGTTATGAAGACTAAAGTGATTTTATTAGCCAGGCACATAGCCCATCCCTGCGTATGGACATAACTGTGTGTGTGTGCGCACATAATCGTGTGTAGGCAAGTGTGTGTGTGTGTGTGTGTGTGTGTGTGTGTGTGTGTGTGCGTGTGTGTGTGTGTGTGTGTGCCAGTATTTCCACCCAGTGCAGTAATGACACTGTTTTTGGTGAGAGGAGATAATACAGTGCGCCTGAGGAGCTAAAGCACACCTTATTCCTTTGATGTTTAAACTACAATCACGTTCATTCAGTGACTTGCAAAAATGTGAAGTGCAGAGAGGATACTCACCACGCTTTAGGGTAATATCAGTGATAGACTTTGATTTGTCACTGACTTAAATTAGTATGTCACTTCAAATGTTCATTTTGTGACGAGTAAAGAGGACAAATGGAATCGCTCTTTGAATTTACTACACTGCTCGACCTCCCTTCTCTCTCTGTCACTCTTCCTCTCTCTTTCCGTCTCTCCCTCTTTGTCAATTTTTCCACCTGAAGCCCACATGATTTTCTGTCTGGACATGTGCTGTCTTTACGAGAATGATTGCTCTGATTCCATTCCTCCTTTTGTTGTCCAAGTCACTCCACCTTCAGCAGCGTGTTTTATCCATTTCTTTATATTTTGTAGATGTCATATGGGGCTTGACTCTGACGCGTTTTGTAACACCTTGTTGTGATCAGTGTTCTGTCCTTTACTATCCCTGTCTCTCAATTGTCCAGCAGTAAACCCTTTGTCATGTTCTCTGTTTATTGATCAAACTATAATGAAATGGGTTGACGTTTGAGCTCTCATGGTGCTGATAACAGGCTCGCATTTATCTCTCATTCAAGTCTCTGTTTATTCTAACTGTCATGTAAATACCTTAACAACGATAGTGGAATTAAGGTCGACATCAGACAAAGCATAATTTAAATCGCAAACCTGGATTATTGGATTTCAAATTAAATTACTTCTACACCTTCATTTGAATTAAACCCTTTATCTTGATTTTGTACACGAGAGATCAGGAAGTGAACCAGATGCAAAGTGTTCTTTCTATTCACAAACATCAAATTAAATTCATCACAGGCAACATCAGGAGAACCCCTCCATTGGCAAACTCTTTCAGTTTCCCTTCTCTTATTTTATGTCACCTATAAGATGTCTCCACAGGACATTAACCTGATATTCCTTTAATCTTTTTATTCACCTTATTTAGACTATACTTTCAGCGTAAGTGTACTATTTGTGCATCCAGACTTGCACTGCGGAGGTGTTAATGAAACAGAATAGCCACACTGTGCCCAAGCTGTGCTTTAATGTTTTATTCAAAAGCCTCCATTTCTCGTGGAAAGTAAATCTCAAAAAACAACAACAATGAAAAAGAAACGGAGTAGTTTCCTTGTAGCAACTTAAACATATGCTCTGTGTTGCCATTAAGATGTGTAAATGAGAGGAAGGGGTGGCCGGTAGCCTTAGCAAAGCCACCGGTATCCCCCATTCATGGAGACATCTGTTACCAAAGCAAAGGTACACCAGATAAGCTGTTTCCTATGAATATTAATTCCTTCACTTTTAGCTTTTGTTACTGAAGGTTGCAAACCACTCCGAGTAGAAATAAAAATATTCCTTGCTTTTCACTTATTATTTGCGGCAGCCATCAATTTGACGTGACGAGATCTGAGGAATGAACTGTGTTGTGACATTGTCAGGCGAACATATGTAGCCGTGGACGTTTTCTTTGTACTCTGAGATAAACTTTGATGGTCTGATGGATTGAAGAACGCAAAAATCTGTCAATGCTTATTGGATTCCTGTCTAACATTTTAGACATGCGAAGACAGTCTTTCTGCTGACAGCTCTGAGTAAATATTCGTTAGCTTTTTATATAACAAGGGACAACATTATCCGAGGACTTGGGGATGTTGTTGTCGTAACCTGACGTAACCTGTAGCCCGCAGGTTACGTAAGGCTAGGCGTAGAACAGATATGTATGAAGTGATATATTTGTACAGGTTTTTACCCAAGGTATTTCACCACCTGTTTTCAAGTGATAGCACTGAAGAAGATAAAGAGTCTTCCATTATCTGTATGAAGCAAAAACAGATAAGACAAAGCCTTTTGACCACTGACTAGATATGGTTCCTGGTGGCATGTTTGCTGAATTCTTCTTGCGTTGGTAAGTGCAATGTGTTAATATGTTAATCTGCAGTCATTTCGCATGGCGTCTGACTCTATAGTGTGCTTTCATAGCTTTGTGTACATATGTTACGTGCCTATGCCTGTATTAGTTGGCTTTTGCATTCCAGTTTGGCTCGTGTGCGCATTTACACACCACGGTGGCCTTTAACGCCTGTCCCTGGTGCAGATCGATTTTGTGCCTAGCCAGCAGCCCGCTGCTAACCTTGAGGTAAGCTGGCGTAATGAGATCGCATCTGACGACATTGACTCACACCTGACAGCACTGACACTCTCCTCCCAGCCAGGGAGAGACACAGGCAGGCAGCGGGAAAAGCTACATCCTCAGTGGTAGACTGTACTGCTAAATGCTTTGATTGTTTTTTCTCTTAATATCACTTTATTATATGTTTCTGCTTTTTTCCTTTTGAATGCATAAATGGGTGACAAAATGACAGAAAAATATTATTACAATAAAATTTCTTGTCACAGCAGATTTTAATCACATTCTCCTTAATATGTTTAACTTGCAAGTGACAGAGCCAGTGTGTGTTGCACCACTGCAGACTTCTTTTGATAGCCCATAATCCCTAACTTATCCAAAACATCTCTCGGGAGAGAAAGTGGTATGTTTGGCATGTTTGCTCTGTGAGAACACCAAGATTTCAGCGTGAACCTCGCTGTTGTTCTTGAGACCTCAGCAGCTGCAGCTTCTTTGCGTGCAGCACAGTCGAATTCAGTCGTGTAGATTTGCTGTTGCATTGTGTGCGATCTGTAGGCACTGCTGGGTAATGCATGGCCCTCTGTCTGGCCAAAGCTGCGATAAGAAGTTCTCTGTCTGTATTTTCTGACCCAGATGAAAACCTTGCTACAGCAGACCACAGAGATCATTCGTCACCAGCCAACACACACGCATTTGTGCACCCTGAACAATGTGGAATCTAATTTGAAAATAATTCAAAAGTTGCTGCCTGTCTGAGCCATCAGTGTAATATACTTGTGACCATAACATGCGATGACTCTTTCCTTTAGACCTGTGACAAGCATACTGAAACTGACTCACACATGCATGTATCAGGCTACAATTGGATGAGATGGGACTGGCATAACCATTATCTGAGTGGTGGTAATTGAAACAATAATAGACATGGTAACAGCTTGGAAAATAGCATTGATCCATCATCTCAGATGAGCCCTCTTTGTGCATTAATGCCATGACTAAATGGTGCAAACCGATATTGCTCTCGGTCATGGCTAGGTCTAGTTTGCTAATTGAAAAAGAAATGAGCAAGAGGAGGGGTTTGTGAGGTGTGGCAGAGTGATTCTCCCACCTTGCCTCAGCAGGGTTTTGAATCCCTCCCACAGCTGTTTTCTAAGGAAAAGATTAGTCAAAGCCGTGGCACGATTTTGGCGGAAGTGTGGAATTGGAATTCAATTCCTGTATACCTACGCACAGATGTAAATGAGTAAGCCAGTGGGAACCAGATCGATAGGAATCTAACAACTCAGGAGCATGTTCAGTAGGTTACATCTTCTTCTCAACCTCGTCTACACGTTCCTCCTGTCTTGCTTTCTGCTGTGCAATCTGACCTTGACACATTTTCCTCTTCCTGGCCTACTGCTTTGCTGATGTCCAACTTTCTCCGGGTTGAAATGGCACTGAACTGCAGCTAGCCTATAGACTGAGCACTGCTGGGCTGGATGAACACATGGAAAATGAGATCACTGACCTACAGCAAAGGTTAGACTTCAGTAAGCATGAGCAGTCAGATGATGGCTGGTATAGGGGTTGGGGGTTTAATAAACTACTGCTGGCCATAAGCCTATTGTTTTACTTCTCTGCTTGCAACCTCATGTGGATATGTGTGTGTTGTGTTGTGTGTATTGTGATGTGACTAAAGTTGCAGCTCTCATTGTGGCTAGCTGTATTAAGCTGAAATGCTGTTATTGATTACGCACAAAGGTTGAGATGGAAAAGCAACAGAGTGGGAATGGGCCCAGCTCCAGGTGCGTGTGTGTTTGTGTGTGTGTGTGTGTTAGTGTGATTGTGTATGTGAGCCACAGCTGTGCCATCCGTCAGCCTCTGGCTTATCCATTAGGGGAAAAGGGGGCTGGGGAGTTTGGCAGAGGGAAAAACCAGTGTGAGGGAAAGAATAGTGTTTGAGGCAGAACTGTAAAGTAACAAAGGAATTGTACTTTACTCATGTCCTTTTCTGAAGTACTGATACTTTTCTTGAGTATCTCTATCTGGTTAATATTTCTACTCTATAACTATAATTAGCTAAATCTATTTCTTATGCAGATTTGCATGTAAAATATATGATCAGCTTAAAATTAAGAGCACTGCTGCAGTTTAAACTACCACCTGGACCAAATGCAACACCATAACAGTTTCTGCATCAGTCATTTAACAGGGACCATTCTTATGAATCAGTGCATTTTGCTGTTAAATCTTTTGTTTATTTTCTTTGTAGTTTTGTTTTAGGCCGTTACTATTTTAACTAAATGAAGGATCAAAATACTTTTTCCTCTGCACTAAGTCCTCGTGCGTCTCTCCCTCTCTCTCTTGTTCCACTCACTCTCTAACCCTCTCTGTCCTTGTCACATGTAATTACTCACAAGCACACACATTCTCTCTCCACATGTGTGCAAATCTCCACATCTATGTGTTTGTGTGTTTACACATATGCAGTATACACACAAAAATACATGGAGTAATTAAGTCTACACACACACACACACACACACACACACACACACACACACACACACACACACACACACACAAACCCCAACACACACACTGTTCGGCTGTTAGGATACTTTCTGTCTTCCTTTCTTCCCTTTACAGACACCTGTGGTTAGGTACGCACATGTACAAACACGCGCACACAGACACACGCGCGCGCACACACACACACACACACACACACACACCCACACACACACACACACACACACACCTGGAGATAGCCACCTCTGTGCCAGAGTGTGAGTCTCTTTATGAGAGGCCTGTCTGCACCCAACTGTGAGGCCCTTTTAATTAGAGCCCTGCTGTTAAGCACAGGCCTCCTCCAGTGGTCTCATCCACTCCCCACCACCTCCTCACACCTACACTACCTCTATGACACACACACACACATGCGCACATGCGCACACACGCACACGCACACACACACACAGACACACCACCACTATGCTTCTCTTCCTCTCCCTGTCCATATGCCCTGGTTCACACATAGTATCCACATACATAGAGATTGTATATACTGTAGCTCAAATTGGAATTCATACCACACCTTCAGAATTCATGTCAAGAATCAGTTTATTATCAGATTTTAGTCTCCATCTTCAGTTTGGTTTTATTTTTTAAAAACTTCAACCAGTTATAAAGAAAAAAAATGCATATTTGAGTTTGGCCATATATTTATAAAAGACCTTTGCAGTGGTTGCTTGAATTCTGTGTGAAATTCACAAAAAGTCTAAGCAAGACATTGTAGTTTTGGTATATTTATCTACCAAATGTCATCGGGATATTAGAGAGTATAATATTTTGTTAAAGCCTTTTTTAAAATGGAATCATATGAATTAAGTAAATTTAAGCTTGAGGGAAACATTTGTAAACCATGGTTCTCTTTACAGACGCAGAAGAAAAGGGAACTAGTTAGACTTTTATGATTAAGATTAATAGTATTAACAATTCAATATATAACCTAATTTATTCCCAATGGAAAATAGAGAGTTTTTGCATCAGGAAAAGTTAGTGTACACCTGTATGTAAAAAGAGTATATTGATGTAAAAGACAATGTGTATTCCTTAGTCTTGAAGTCTTGAACAAATGGGTTGGGAATGAAGGATCTCTCAGTGTGTGAATCGGTAATAGGACACAATGACAACACATGCACTCATATAACACCCTCAGCTGTGCAGCCACGGTCAACTTCACCACAAAGTATTCCTGGAACTCAAGCTGTTCCATCGCACTCATAACCTACATTCCTCCATTTCCCTTTTCGAGCAAGGCCAAACCTCTATGAAAAAAAAGAAAGAAAGAAAAACATGTCTCCCTCATTCATTGATTCTCTTCTGCATGTGGTTGCTATGATCAAAGAGCTGTTGTGTTTGGGAGGGGGACCTCCCTCTCTAAGCCGCTTTCATAAGGAACCTCCACAATCAGGGGTAAGTTGATTAGAAACAATGGCAGGTGGGTTGATATTATGTTAATCAGCTCTGGAATTTTCAGCTAAACTTCCTTAAGCTGCTGCAGTGTGTGTGTCACCCGGTTCCTGGCAGGAGGAGAGATTATAACCATACAACATACACATAATGCGTGCTAACCTCGGTCAGAAGTCTTACGATGGGGTAACAGCACAGCTTTGTTTGAGGTTTAGAGAAAAAAAAAACAGTAAGGAGATCTGATAAATAAAATTAGTTTGGAGGAAACGCCGAGCACTTCCTGCATCTGTGACTGCTTGTCTTCAGCTTGATGTGGGAAGACAGGTTGTTTAGGACCGTGGGGAATGAGGGATGGAGAAAGAGCAGGGTGGAGGAGGAGGAGGAGGAGGAGGAGGAGGAAGGCTGCAGCTGTTGTTGTGTGTAGTTTGTGGTTTGCCAGAAAACACAGCAGAGCCCAAGAGAGGCACAGCCCAGGTTGCCTTAATGAAAGAATAAGATAGATAGATAGATAGATAGATAGATAGATAGATAGATAGATAGATAGATAGATAGATAGATAGATAGATAGATTGATCTACCTCTTTTCTCCTCGCCTCCCCTGTCTATGAGCTAAACACCCCTCCAATCCCAGGGATTTAGCATGAAAGGCAGAAACAAAGCACCTTTTCGGTGCCACCTTCCTTTTCTTCCTCCACCTTCTGTGTAGTAAATGTCGCTGTGCTGAGAATCCTCCCCTGTCTCTATCTGTATCGACCCTTCCTCTTCCTCAGAGGAACAGACAGCTAGCTCCTGCTAGGGCCCTTTTCCTTCTGTTCACAGGGCGGACGTTTTTATTATGATTGTTTTTAAAGATTTTTTTTTTTTTACTCTCTCTCTCTGTCTCTCTCTCTCTCTGCCCAGGGTTGCAGATATTGCCGAAAGCAGAGAGAGAAAAAAAAAGACAGGGAGGGGAGAGAGGAAGAGCGAGAAAGAAAGTTATTTTGCTGAAGGACATTTGCAGAGGCAGCTTTTAACACCCCCCCCTTCCTTTTCCCTCCATCCCTCCTTAAACACACTTCTCCCTTTTCTGCTTTTGAAATATTGAGAATCATTGCAAATTCCTCTGCCCTCTTCCTTTTCGATGCTACTGTCCTCCCCACAGCTCAGCGATGGAAATGCACTTGGAAAGGGCTGAGCAGCAACAATTCCCCCCCTTGCAGGACCTCCTCGCTCCCCCCTCCAGGCCCCAGTAAACGGGTCTGAGCTTTGTTGGTTCCCAAGCCGCACCTCTTCTCCGGCTCCCCGTGCTCTTTGCCTGAAGGCCAAGCTCTCCCTCTGGGCTGGCTTTGGCTGCTCATTTCTACTAACAAGGGGTGGCTCTCCGAGGGCTTGCCTTTTTAACCTACACCAACATGCATGCACACAAACACACACACGCGCACACACTCAGCTGAAACAGATTGTAAGAGTGACCCGGCTGACTCCTGTCACTTTATTCCTTACTTTTCACCACTCTCCCAGCGTACACACATCACAGCAGACTGTTGTCCTCATTTCTCCCTGATTGCTTTGCCGTTTTTCTTTTAGTGCACAGATGGATGCATTTTAGATGCTATTTAGGTTTTCGCTAACTAGTAGGGTGCAGATGCCTGTGTTGTGGGTAGCTCAAGAATAAGCAGCCTGAGCTTAGATATGAACAAGAGCTTTTCTTTTCTTAAAGGCTGCATTCTTTAAAGCTATTGCTGTTGGTTCTCCAAAAGGAAAACAGTAAATAGCTGCTAAATAAAGCCAACGCTGTTAAAGTTGCACTGCGCAGAGGCTAACCAACGGTCAAACCACGGCTGGAGAATTCTCCCCCGTCGCTTTCATGTAAAACAGGAGAGCGGATCTTGACGATGGAGCGAGTGCAGCAGACTGAGATCATAGACGTGTTACTGCTTAACAGCCCGCTTTATGGGACTGGCTCTCTTTGTGTTTTAATGAGGAGGCCATGGATGGGTGGAAAGGCGAGGAGAGAGAGAAAGAGAGAGAAGGGGGAAGCTTGAGTCTGTCAGGGAAGATGAGAGATTAGAAAAGATTGAGAAAGTATAAAGGATTGAGTGTTAGAAGAAGTGAGAGATAAGTTTTATGTCCCTTTCTCTTTTCTGGTGTAATCAGGAGTGAGAGATGAGGCTGAGGGGTCCTCCTTAAAGTGCTGCTGTTAATTTTTCACATCACAGGTACACTTGACAATACTCTTCTCTTCTCTTCTCTTCTCTTCTCTTCTCTTCTCTTCTTGTCAAATGATTCATTTTGTGGTTTGTTTCTCTCCAGGATTTTCGAGTTGAACGGGACTTTTTTTTGCAAATAAATGTAGACACCTGTGTGCGCGTGCTCAATTCCTCTCTATATTTACCTCCCTCTGAAAAGTGTTTTGAGCCCCAAGTGCATTGGCATGAGATTGGCAGTTTGCTGTGTGCTGATAAAATCACGATCCGTGTGTGTGTGCGTGTGTGTCTGTGTGTGTGTGTGTTTAAGTGTGCCTGCTGGTTAAAGGGAGGAAGAAGGGGGGAGTGAAGGCTGGACACCTCAGGAATCTTTTTTCGATAACAAGTTCCCCCAGCACGCTCGAGCTCTGTTGTACAATTTTGTGTGTTTTACTGCACTGTCTGTGTGTGTTTGTATGTGTCCTCTGGGGAGGGGTGGTTCTGCAGGATTGTTGCTGTATTGTTATTGGCCACAAGTGAATTATTTTTCATTTGCCATTGGTCACACACAAACACAAACACCTGGAAAATGCAAAAACATACTCACAGCAAATCAAAATTGACATTTTGATAGTGGTATGGTTTTTGTCCCATATTTTTTATACTAGTAGAAAATTCACACACTCAAACAAACAAACAAGCACACACACATTCCCTCCTGTGGAGCGTGACTCCAGGTCACTGCTCATGCCTCGTGTGCACCAATGCAGGGTTTTGCAACAGCAGAGCCGTCACTGACTCATCTGTCCTTTACTCTGCTCTCCACTCTGCAGGCTGCCTCATTAAACTTTCAGCTGAACAGTTAAAAACTCTTCTGCTGTTCGGTCCCAACTGGCCCCAGCATAAGAGGGGTAAATTAAATTCAGTCTGTCCATTGGGTTTGAACTCAGATGGAAGGATGGCATTTGCCAAGTCAGTCTGCAGCAAAGCAATGCAGCGTGGCCACAGGTGGTGCTTTGTGAGCCCTGACATCAACCTCACAGTCTGTGATGACCCAGACTGGGCTGTAATATAACTTATCTTTGTTTTGTTTTTTTTTCTTTTTTCTTTTTTCTTTTCTTATTATTCTATCTTTCTCTCTCTCTGATTCCGTGTCCCTAGTCAACTCTGGAGATGGAATCGACTACAGCCAGCAGAAGAGAGAGAACATCGGTGACCTGATCCAGGAGACTCTGGAGGTGTTTGAGCGCTACGGAGGAGAGGACGCCTTCATAAATATCAAATACATGGTGCCCACCTACGAGTCCTGCATGATCAGCTGAGGAGGGCTGTCACCTTTGACGTTACACAGACTCTTGACTTTACTTCTTTTCCACTCTTTTTTATCTGCCCCCCCCGACCATCACCTCTACATGAAACCCTTATCTTATCCCTTTTTTATCCTTGCTTTCCCCTAATCTCAACCCGACTCCACTTGTTCTCTCTTTCTTTCTGAACCCAGCACTACGTCCTCTGCTCGGTTTTGCTCCACTCCATGAGCTCCAACCCACTGCTCCTACCTGTCTACCTCCCCCCGGCTCTTTAGCATCCTTTTTAAATTCTTATTAAATTCACAAGTCTTGAAGTATTTTCTGTCTGACTATATTTATTACTATAACTTAATACCAATATAAGTTTGACAGAACAAATTTTCCTCATTAAAATATGCCAGTATGTTATGATATATTATCCTTTTATTGTTATTTTTTTATTACTTTTATTTAGCTAGCCGATAAGGAATCCATGATGCATAGTGATGTATATTTCAAACAGAGTTATGCATCACACACTCTTTCAAAATGTATGAAAACATATTGATTTTAGAGTAAAACTTCACCCAGAATTTATCTTTTGACTATCAAACGCTCATCCCCTGAAGACTTGAATGTTGACTGTAAAAAGTTTGCTACTTGCTCCTTCTCAGAGAATAGCAGCTGCGGCCAGCTTAAATTTATGTCAGCATCAGTAGATTCCTCTGCATGGTGACAAGATTTCAAGGCAGAAAAAGTGTCAACAGGTCCATAGAAACTTCTCCAACCACTCCTGCAGCATTTTTTGTTTTGTTTTTTTACAGCCACCCTTTACAGTAAGTATGCAGGGTATGAGTACTACTATAAAGACAGGGTCACTTAGATAGATATGATATTTTGGAATATAAATATTAAGTACTTCATTTTCCTGTGCTGAAACAGTAAACAAATGAAAACTGTTATCTCTACACTGCAGAGCTTTGAATTAAAAAGGCGCTAATGCAGTTCTGAGAGGTAGAAAAAAAGAGTGATTTTAGTTATGCAGGTCTGTCTTTCCCGTGTCAGATCATAACGTCCTGTTGCACTGTGTTTTGTCCTGCTCTACAACTGCCTCTATTCACAACTGCAGTGATGTTTTGTATTGTATTGTAACACTGTACCCATTCTGTCACAAACCCAGCTGGAGACAGAGCCTGTCTAAACACGCAATGCAAGACGCATAGGAATGACGGCCGACAGCATTCCTCTAGACAAACACACACTGGTATGCGCACACGTTTGGGTACCATCCTTTGAACTCACAAACCCCACAGTGATCTTAGCAAACACTTGGTGTGTATGCAGGCTTATTGGTTGAGTGTTTGTGTATGACATCATATGTGCGCTCTTTGTTTATCAAGACCAGCCAGTAACTCAGTCGGCATCTTTAACCAAGTTTGTGTTCTCACGCTGTGCAACTGAAGGTGCTCTCTCCCTTTATCCTGTCATCCTCTACTGCATTAAAGGCACAGTGGAAACTTCTTCCCAGACACAATGGAAGTTTAGCGACAGTACACAACCCCCCCCCCCCCACACACACACACACACACACACACAAACACACATACACGTACATGTACACACACACACACACATACACACTCACACAAGGACACACACTTGCGCATATACATATACAATCCTGCGACCCACAGGGGAAACATGGTGTAATTGATTTCTGACACTCACAAGGACACTTGCACCGTCTCTTATTGTAAGTCATGTCTCCAGCAAAAGCAACTTTACAGGCCTGCGGAGGAATCTATTCTCAAGCAGAAGACAGGTTCATAATGCTCATATTTCAACCTCAGAACATCTTGAAAAGAATGTTACTGAATAGGTGTTCCACACTACTGAACCCGGCCAAGCGGCTCTCTGCCTGCTGCTTGATCTGTGCAGTGAAAGACGAAAAGGAGTGCAGAGTGGTCCCCTTTCAACACAAAAAACACTTTTCACCTTAATAACTGAGGCTGCATAACAAAACAAATATAGCAACAGTGGAGGCGCATGAACTGCTTTTAAAGGGGGTACAATTTCACCTCTGTTCTCACTTGATGAACGGATCGAACTCTGAATAGCCTGTGGTTCTGTCGAACTGTATCAGTGACGCCCCGCTGTCCCGCTTCACCTGTCCAATTTTACTGAGCCACAGGCTAGCAGCTAGCCAGTCACGGAAGGAGAGCTTAGAGATACAGAGGACAACTACAAAACAGGATCAAGTGAAACATGGCAAACATTTTTGCCAAGCTTTTTTTTTCTTTTTTTTCTTTTTCATAGAGCGCTTCCAATATTTTTCTTCAGAACAAGACTCGACAGACATTTTACTCGCACCTCCCATCTGTTCATCGCAGCCCTTCGCTTCAAGCTAGCATACAGTGTCACACAGCCCATAATATACAGAAATTTCCTAGAGTTCACATCTTCACACTTAGAGGGCTGGGGCAATCTGATTGCTTTGGCTCAATTAGGTCACATCACAGGAGCTAATGAGCATTAAATGTTAAATGGCATCCGTTTCGACCTCTTCAGGAACCCACTGAAGCTCATTAAGAAAGGTGACGGAAAGGAACATCAGAGTATATGGTCTCGAATCTAGAGCTGCACACACATACACACGCACAGAGCTAACCACACGTGACGTACGCATACACAGTAATGGCAAACAATACCAAATAACAACACCAAGCTGTAATTGCTCATGCAAGTAATAGAGTCAACTGTGAAATGAACAGGAATGGAGGCAGCCAATGAGGTTATTTGGTCTATCAAAGGCATCAATGCGTGACTGGTCCAGACCTACAGGCCCGGAAGGACCATGCATGACATTATTTGAATTTCTCCCATATCTCGTCCTGTTGACATGAAAAAAACAGAAAAAATAAATGAATTTAGCATAGAGCAGAAATTGTCCTGATAATCATATTCTGACCCTTTCCCCTTAGTCATAATGAGCAATTGATCATTTTGTGACTATGGGTACCCTAGCATACACAAGGAAATAAATAGCTCCCCGTTCAGTATATTTCCTCCAGTCATAGAACACAGGTTATAACATCATGCTCTACTTCCCTACAACAGATACTATCTATCGCAGATAAAGTCACATTATTATTTTCAGTTGAGAGCATTTCTGAATTGTTTTTTTTTTTTTTGTTTTTTTTTTTATTCCTTGTCTATTGTGAAAGATCTGGCTGATGGCATCTGGGTGATGTTATTGACCTTACATGTTACTCAGCCATTTTGCAACATCTCTAGGCTCTTTGTTAAAGATGTATGCTGAAGAGATTAAGGCAATTCTGTCTTTGAAAAAAAAAAAACCCCAGCAGCTTCAAATTCAAGGTAAAAAAAAAAAACACTTGCTGATACTGTTCCAATGTTTCACTGCTCCTGTGTGTCTATTCAAATTTCTTTGTAGTCTAGGGGAAAATCACATGGTTATCACATGGTTCACGTGCATGTTTTCCACAGGTTCCAAGGTGGTGCGTTCAGTGTGCTATGACCTCGCTGTTAACCACTGAGCGTGTAGCATTCTTGCACACCTGCCTTTGTCCTTACAAGGGTGAAATGGCGTTCTCTAATCCACAACCTGGCCTAATCCTCGCTCTCCATTGCAACTGGACTCCGGGGGTCAACCCTAGACGATGAGGGGCCCGTGGGCACTCGCTCAGCTCCGGGGTTATTATTAGCCTAGCTAGCTCAGCCCTTCACAACAGCTGCCACTGCCCTGCAGCAAGCAATAACTCCCACCGAGGAACACATGCAAGCCATTTCACTGATGGAAACCCTAAGCATTACACCGACATGGGACGATTTATACACAGAATTCATACAGCCACAGAGATCAACACATTCGACCGCGCAGACAAGTGTTTACATGTGTGTCTGGCTCGCACCCCGTAAGCTACTCCAGCCTTCAGGTTGAGCCGTTATCTCAGAGTTAACAGTGAGCTGGCTCCACGGAGCTCAAGTTTGTCCTTGTGCATCTCCGTCTCACCACATCACAGTGGTGGCAGGCCAACAAAGGCTTTTGTATTGCAGTGAGCTGCGCAACAAAAGCTACACAAACACGCAGATAGCGTTCTGTTGACGGAGGGGAAAAAAGAGATTGAGAAAAGTAGAGAAACGGCTGAGACTGAGGAAGGAAGAAAAAGACAATTATGGAAGAGGAACGTCAGCTTGAAATATGTGTATGAGTGTGTGTGTGTGTACACGCTTGCGAGAGAAACCGCGTTGAATAAAGAGGAAGACAGGGAGATATGTTGTGCCTGAGCTTGGAGTCGGACCGGCAGTCCAAGATGAATCCAGCGTGGAGAGAAATGATGGGAAGGATAGACTGTGTGGGCCGTGTGGAGATGGATGGATGGAAGGAAGTGGGATGTTGTGTCACCTGGTAGAGAGAGCTGTCTAGATCCGGCCAGACCCGAGATTTAGGAGCAGTCAGCTGCAGAGAGAGGAATAAGAGACCAGGGAGGAGGTGGAGAGGGTGGAGGTTTTTCCATCAAAAGTGAAAAACAGAAGAAGACTGAGGGGACAGCTGGCACTCAACGATGTCACCATGCTCACTTATCCAGACAAACTAGCTGAATGCGAATGCCCTGCTTTGCGTTGAAATTATAATAATTGATCCATAAGGGTCATATTTATGATCAAAGTTGGATTATGTGTTGCATGTTGGAGAATTTGTTAAGCATTCAAGAAGTCTTCATTTGTCTTCTCCTTTATCACAAACTTCCTTTTTTCCTCTGTTCCCTTCTTCTGCCGTGCTGTCTCTCTTATTCCAATGTTATAGTCTCAAAAGGCAGATTGTTAGGACCAGCAATGAGGGGATTGTGCTGTGCAACAGAAATAAATGCCCCCCTGGGAATGATTCGTCTTGTTCGTGTCTGCCTGGCGGACTCCGGGGACCGACTGAGCATGTGCGAGACAGGACAGCACAATGGAGATTTATCTATCTGCCTCTCCATATGCCAGGTGTCTGATTCACAGGCTTAATTCAAGAGTGGTGGAATAATGTAAACATTTTGAAAGAGGAGCTCATATTCTTTTTTGCTTGTGCAGTCCTCTGTAAAGCTCCCCTTAAATATTAATAATGTCTGCTAAAATCTCACATCCTGGTTTACTGGTTTAGGTTTGTATCTGTGCTTATGTGTGTGGCTGCCAGCGTGTTTAGATCCCAGAGCAGGCCACACCACAGGATCAATCGTTCTCTGAACAGATGTGATCAATCGGGATTCTCTTCGTCAATCTCCTTCTCCCACTTTCTCTGTTCTTCTTCCTCCTCTTCCTCTCCTACAGGTCTTATCACTCACAAACACTCATTTCTTTCCCTGCCATGGGCTGGCAGGCGCATACAAACAGGCGAACGAGCAAGTAAACAAATACAGTGGGAGCAGGAATGGACCCACACTGTTAACAAGTGGCGGGGACAGACGCAGCATCGGCTGGACTTCTTTAAGCTGTATTGACACCAGTGTGTTCTCCGCAAGAGACGGAATGAGGAAGGAGGAGTGGGTGAAACTTGTTTATCCTCAGCCTGTGTGAGTGTTTCTCACTGCAAAATAGTAACTTGTGCTTTTGTGTGTCATTTCCTCCTGTTGATTGATGATCAGCAGGTTCGAGGTGGGAATTTGGAGGTGATGTTTTCCCATCACAGCCTTCTATCACAAATGGCTCCAGCTGCGCCGACCCCCCCTCCCCTACCAATCACCCCTCTCCCCGCCCGTCTGTGCGACAACAGGCAGGCCAACAGGCATTTCCATCACCAGATTGCCAAACCACTGGAGCATCTAGAATACAACACCCAAGGTGACCTTTAACAAAATAGAGAATGGTGAATGGCTGTGGCAATGAAGAAGAGCTGGAATGTTTGAGCTTCAGCATGAATTGTGATATATTTTTCCTCATGCCACTCCACAGCGTAACACTCCAGCTGATACTTCTTCCCTATAGTATAACCTGTAGTTTTTCAATAGTACTCACACTTTAATCATGCGTAGTGTAATTTGTGAATGATAAAAACAAGCCTATTACAATTACATTCTTGTCCCTCTTCTTGAAAGTACTGGCTGTACGACATGCGTACATCTTTTCTTCATCCACTTTTAATATCCACTTTCCATGTTTCCACAACCACAAATAGGCCAAAGACCTGTGGAAAAATACTGGTTTAAACATACTAGTGTAGCTCAAGTGAGGTCCAAGTTAAATTTGAAAATGGATCTTTTTGTATCCCTTCTTTAATCCTGTAATCCAGTCAACAGGTAGGTGTCAAATAAAACATGAACAATACGATTATTGCGTAATGATATCATTCAGTTTTACAGAAACAACACAATTATGCATAACGACCAACATTTGGCAAGGAGTGCTCTCCATGGTCACCTATTAAGTGTGTTAGTAGAGCCGAGCTCACAGTTTTGTTGTTCTAATTTAGGTATTTTTTTATTTTGTGTTGTTAGACACCTGAGTGAGCATGAAACTGTGATTTGATCTCGACTCATAAACTTGTTAACCGTGTGAGCTGCCTGTGTGCTGCTGCACCGGGATGTTGATCAATTGTTGAATTTCATAATTGCGAGGTCTGACAAAGTAAACATTTAAGAGACACAGCCAAATGGCAACACAGTTGAATGTCAGTGTAGCAATATAGCTATAGTGACATTTAAACTGAGTGCTCTCAAAGACGTGTAGAGGTCCTTAAATTTACTGATTTTTAAAGATTTGATATTCATCACCAAAAAGATAAAACTAGGGGCATTATCCCACCATGATCCACTATCACTCACTTACACATCCTTTGATTGTCTACAAATCTTACTTCAGGTGGTTTTTAGACAAATACATAATGTTCAGTGACTGACATTAACAAATGCATACATACTATTCAATACAAGCGCACACAAGCAAGTACGAATGCAACAGTGCATGAACACGTTCACGGGAGCACTAGCAGGGCATTTGTCATGTCATGCTTATGATACGAGTTAAAATGAATAATAGGGACATTATGTATTTCTCTGTATATGCTCTCTATATGCTGTGGTTGCTAGAAGGACATTTATTTCCGTTCCCACCTTCCTCAAAATGTAAATGACCCAGATTCTGCCAGCACTTTTTTTCCCCACAGTCCCCAAACTAGTAATTCTAAAGAAAAAAGGAAAGATGTTGTTCTTGTTTGTATGTATGTGTGTTATCAGAGCCTGTGGGCCTCTGTTTGCCTCCTCCAGAGCCACAGCCGTTATCGCAGACAGCCTTGCCTCGACAGAGTCACCAGCTCCCACTCAATTTCCTGCGGCTCTGGCCCCTGAGGCGGGCTGCAACCAGCTACAGGGCCCCTACCGAGGGCCGCATTGTTTCCATTAGCATACTTTCAGTTGTAAACCCAGGGCGCTCTCCAAGCTCATTGTGAGTGAGCTAACAGCCTCTCTTCAAAAGGGGCTAAATGCATGTTCATTAATTATCTGGATCCTTGTTAATTGGATTAATTGTTGAATGGAAACCGTGTTATTAAAAATGACGAAAACACAAGGGCAGGGGGAGCAAAAGGGGGGATTAATATCGTTTTCTGTTTACTCTTGGGCTGTGAGAAGCCACAAGCATGCACACACACACACACACACACACACATTTAGGTTTGCTCTTCCTGTCTATTACTATGTCTCTAACTCTGTGTTGCTATTTCGCACACATATCAACACACACACCGAAGCCGTATGTGACCCAACCCAGAAGAATGAGCGCTAGGCAAGGTGCAAATTACCATGCGCACCGTTGGAGATAAGAACTAAACCCATTTTCAAAGCTCAGAATAAATGCCAGATCCTTTTTGATGCAAGAAGACTGTGACTTTTTCCATCGCTTATATTCAAAGAATAAGGGAGGAGGAAAAAAAGAGAAACATAAAATCAACACCATGAACAATTTAGCTATCTCCAAGTCACATGAAAAATGGGGTTCTCATTCCCTCTGCCTATCTCCTTACGCTTATCCACCAAAATCACTTATCAGTGTTTGACTTCAAGGGATGTGTTATCATTCTGGCTTCAAGATACTACAGATACTGCAAACCATGTGGACAACAGGACTAATATGACATGTCCTGTGTAATTGGTGGCGGTGCAAATGACAAGCCATTATGCAAAAACTGTCCTATCTGTGTTTTCCTGTGGTCACAGGTTAGAATTATGGCCATCAAATGGTGAATACCAGACACTCCAGAAGACAACAGATAATCTAACAGGGCATTTGAGATATTAGGCTGTTAAATCCAACCAAACAAAATCATTTTCATCTTGAAATGCAGTGCACGGTTACAATCACAAGCGCAAATTGACATAAAAGTTTAAAAAAAAATTATTTCTGCTCAATCTTTACTGAATTACCACTTCTTAAATTTTTGAAATCAGTTCAATTCAATTTTATTTGTATAGCGCCAAATTACAACAAATATTATCTTAAGGCACTTTACAATTTTTGAAAGAAGTGACTTGATTCCAACATAGATGAGGACAATAATTTATAAACTATATTTTTTTCCAGATACCAGTGTTACTGCAGCCTTTCCCAGTAATCTAGCTCCATTGATAATATAATAAGGCCCATCAGAACTGAAGAAGCCTATGTAAAATCTTTCAAGATTAATGATTTCATTTTTTTGAAGATTTTGTCTCATCTGAACCAGACTTTGTTTTGTCTAAGACTCAACTGAACCTCAACAAGATATATAGTAATAATATACTGTAGCTATATGTAGACGCAAGCTGAAGGGCAAAGAGGAATCATCCAGTAAATGCATTGCATTGGTTGTTAAGGCAACTGTATCTGTCTTCTTCCTTTGATGTGGAAGCTCCTGTCACCTGCTGCACTCCCAAATGCTATTATCTGGGGCTGGAGGACTGATTGCACATGTTTTTGTGGGAATACATGAGATTTTTTGTGTGTGTGTGTATTAGCAGCTTTAAAGTTTGTTTGGGTTTTGTAAGTGCATGGCATGTGTCTCATATGTTAATGATACTGCAGCACTATTTCAGTCTAATTAAACTTGTCCAAAGGCATCACCAGATGTCGTTGATCAATTTATTGGACATGTTGCACAAATTTTTTAAGAGCTTGGACTTAATTTTCTATCCTCCATACCAACACAGTGGCAACAAACTGAAGCCAGAAGGTCATGGTGCAGCTGTTTGAGCATTCATGTACCCAGTGTGGGGACTACTTTTACAAAGACATGAGTGGGTGAGCAGTAAGCGGACAAACTGAACGAGGGCCAAGGTCAGGACTCAGATTTTGCTGGGCCCCTCTTAGCCAACAGCTGTTAAAATCAAAACGGACCAGTTGCGGTTTATTTTCACACTAAGCAGGAAACCGGAGGTAGCTGGTTTGTGTGTGTTCCATTGATCAGGGATGTTAATCTTCTGAGGATATGTAGAAAGGTCCTCCCAAGGACAGGACAATGAAAAGGCTCTATTGATTACTGGAGCGTTGATCAATCGGTCCCAAGACAGATAACAAGATGTACAAGTCTTGAGTAACAATAGGCATTTTGTAGGATAAGGACTGCACCAGTTGATCTTTTTTTTCATATTTCAGCACGTTAAAGTGAAGCCTACATATGAAAGCCACGATTAGTCTGACTTGTAGGTTGGTCTTGGCAAGTATGCAACCTCTGTCACACACGAACCTTGTGCATGAAGTGGGAGAGTGAGCCCATATTCAGGCCACATGACTATGCAAACCAGATTAGTAGACCCATACACGTCATTGTGACACCAGACCTCGTAAAATGTAAGTGACAAATAAATGGCAGTGCTGTGCTTTCAGGTAGCCACTGTAAGTTAATGCAAGTTGATGCATGGCTGGGTAACTATAAGATTTTTAATCCTTCTACAGCATTTTTAGTATGCTAACTCTGTTTCAACCCAGATCCGTGGAAAAACCAACTGAATCTGACAAAAGTTATTTGCTGGGTTTGTTTTCTTTGCTGTCTAAAACAAAGAAAATTAGAAACCAAAGCCTCAGGTGGGTCCACTCCACTTTTGCACCAGGCTGCCCTTTGGTTTTCACTCTTTCAAATCAAAGCTGAGTAATATTAGACCTACAACCAAGATTTAAGGTGGATCCACTGACACACAGTTAAAGTTATGAGACCTCTGACGACAGTGCCATACTCTTAAGGAACAAAAAGACTGTTTAAGAGTCAAATTTTTAGATGATATGATGTTGCCGTTAGTGAGGAAAGAGAGAAAGAAGTAAACGTGTGCTGGTCGGTGTTGACAACACTTCAGGGGCATTATGTGCATTCCTGCGCACTGCGCACCATTGGCCCGAATTCCTGTCCTTCATTCCACCAACCGCTCCGCCCCACCCTTGTTGCTCGGATCTGAGCGCTCATTGGCTCTCCCATTAGACCCCGAAAGCCCCACTGGCCAATAGGTGTTAGGGAGGATGGACCCTTTCCGGTGGAACAGTCTCTCGCGCCTACAGTGGTGGAATCGAACGTCCCCGAGCGCACACGGCGTAGAGGAGAGTACGGCGCACGAGTCTCTGGAAGGGAGATAACGGTTTGTGTTTTTGCCCCCTCTCCACTCAAACAACAAGAACAAACCAAACCTGAATTTTTAGGGGGGTTTACAGAGTCTTCTACTCACTAGGAGGAGGGACGCGAGGGATTGGAGCCGCAGGTTTTTTTTCTTTTTTCGTTTTTTTCTCTCTTTTTCCTAAAAGAGGATTCTGTGTTTCGCGGTGGTTTGTTCTTCGCTCTCGCCGCAAAGATGATGGTCGGAGAGGTCGAAGTGAAGGAGCGACCGAGGCCGAGTCCCGACTATTTGATGCAATTATTAAACGAGAAGAAGCTCATGACCAGTTTGCCAAATCTCTGCGGCATCTTCACACACCTGGAGAGGCTTCTCGATGAAGGTAAGCGGACAGTCTGGGGCGAAGGGGGAGACACTGGGGAAGGGGAAGCGTGACCACGGCGCAGTCCGGTGTCGGCTCGGCTTCGCTGGGCGTCCCTGCTGTGTAACGTTAGCGAGACCCAGACGCACACACTATTATCCGGTTCCCCGATATTGCTGACTGTGGCAGGCATAGTAACGCTCACAACTTACACTGAGCAATACCTCACACCCAAAACAAGACATCCAGTAGTATCCTGGGTGAGTTTGTTTTACCCAAGAGCTCAGCGAGATGTGGATTTGAGAGTTGTGCTGCTAGCGTTAGGCTTCCCCGGAGTTTGTTACTGCACTCTTGACTTTGAGGCTACAAGACGAAAACTTTCTCACACTCACTCAGAAAAAGGAGAACTACATATCACTGTCAAAGTATTAACGAAAAGTGTTCACAGAGAAGTTTTGAAGCCCACTTTTGGTTAATCAAATGTCTGTATCAATCTATTTAGATGGGGCCCTGATTCCACATGTTCCACAGCAATTTAGCTCGGGTTAGCCACATTTTAAGCTAGCGAGACTGGGTGTCTGCGCTCCGTTGAACTCTTCTGGAACCAAAACGGTCTCGTTAATGGAGCTACGTCTTAAAATAAAGACTTTACCAGTCTATGCTGCGTCTCAGACATAAGCAAAGAAGTGTTACAAGGGTTCACTTTCGCTTCCCTTGTTTTTCTGCTTCGAGGGTTGTATTAGTTGTTGCCCAGCGGCCGAGCTTAAAAGCACGGAGGAATGTGTCTGCTTGTTGCCTAAACAATAGCCAGTGAGTTGCTGTTGGGAGGGGGAGTGCACGAAGATTATTTCAACCGTCTAACTTTTTCATTAAAAGGGACACCGTTTTATTTGTATCCCTCCTCTTAGCTGCTACAATATTTGTCTTAAAACGAGGGTATGCTTCTCTCGATTAAATTTCCTTCCCTTGCTGCAGCAGCCGTCGTGTTTTTTTTTTTAAAACCAGTCAAGCTTGCCCTACCAAAACTGCGTCGCCTTTTGTCGGCGGCGCCATCCCGACGGGATTTGTCTGTCTACGTTTATTTTCTACCCGTTGTCACTGATTTTGGCACAAGCAGCGGCACAGATAAACGCAGCTTATTTGCTGTTTATGTTGATGGTATCAATAACATAAGCTGGTCTAAGCGGAGGTTGGACCTATGGTTTATGTAACTGATCTGGGGACACTAGAGAGCGCCACAGCCCCCTAGCAGACTGTCCCCATGCTGTGTGTAGTATCGTGTTGGACACCGTGACACTGATGAATAAAAATAATAGGCATTCAGTCTACTTTACGGGATAAATGTCTTCATAGACAGCATAGTAGGTCAAGGCCGTGCATACTTAATAGTTTCGGCTGCATGTCTCGATGAGTAGGTTCTTTAGTATGTAGTTGCTAAACCGGTCTGCAAAGATTTTCTTGTTTTCTTGATGGGTGATAAACAAGACAGTTCAGGCGTAAAGTGGACTGTTTCCTCCCTATCCCGCTAGGAAACCACAATAATGCAAAACGCACAACACTGAATAAAATACCTTTACTCAAATTAAGTTTTAACCTGAGTGTAATGTCGGGGCACTAGATGGTAAGGTCCCTCTAGTCTGCTCATTAAAGGCCACAGACACAGTTTTATTAACTAGAATAATGTTATAGTGCTATACATCTGGAGAAATGGACACTTGAGTTTCAGGTTGAGGCTTGCAGAAATTTTAAGCAGTTAAGCAACAAAACACTGCTTGTTTAGTTTGTTTAGAAAGGAGAATGACGGTGTTTAAGGGGTGTGATGAAAGCATTGTCCCCACATTAGAAGCATCAAGTTTTACTCTCCACACCCCATAAATGCCTTACAAAAGAAGCACTATTAAGTTTTTTTTTTTTTTTTTTTTTTTTTTTTTTTTTTTTAGAAAAGCCAATTGCTTTATTGTACTCAATTGGGACTGATGGGTGTGTTGATATTTTCATTGAGGGGAGAGTCAGGAAGCAGACTTGTTTTCTTTTTCATTCCCGTTCCCTTTTGCTGTTACCCAGCCCCCATGGTCGTAGACCCTTACAGCCTTCTGAACAGTAAAGAAGAGGGACCATGCACACAGTCTGTGTACCGCTCATTTACTCTAACAACTCAGCTGTGCTGCTGTTGGCACACTATATGGGCTTACCCACTAGAAGCAATAAACTTTGTTTTAGATTCTGTGTGGTCAACAGATTTTTTTAACTTAAATTCATTATTTAACACATTCAACATGCAATTACTTTCTCAGTGACTTCCTAAATCCTCTGTTGATCATGGGGTGCAGAAAATTTCTAGTATTTTTATTCAATACTATTCAAGTATTAAGCTATTTAATTTTTTTTTTTGGTTAAATTGCCTTACATTTTGAATATACAGTCACAGCTCTTTGCATTTTGTCCGTGTTACCTGCTCATATATACCATCAAAGCTAAGCAATTACAGCCAGACTAAAGTAGGAGAGGAAATACCCTGCACTCAGCAGAGATGTGGTTTTAATGTGGCATAAGCAGTAAGTGCTTATAAGTAAACTCGACACATCTGAATTCAGATTTTAACTTTTTTTTTTGAATCTTTACTTTGTAAACCCTGTCTTTGGATATTGTAAATGCTGTTTTGAAATCTACTTTTGACCTATAAATTTAAGCTTTGCGTTATTTGCAAAGTTTAAGTAAAAGGCTGATGTGAGAAATAAAATGAAGGAAATGATTTGCATATAATTTTTTCTTAAAAAGAAAAGCTTTTCCAACATATAGTTTGATGTCTTGCACCATATGGTTTTGTAGCTTAAGGGAAACTGGGCTGTTAGAAGTTCAGAAATTGATCCTGTAATGCTGAACTGGGCCGAAGCTTCTGTGCAGTGCTTGGCAGATAGAAAACGGATAAAACGTTGGTCTGGTGTTTAAGAAATCATGGCTGAAACACTTGCTACTCCCCAGCCTAAGGTTTACAAGGGTTTCCACAGCACCAGCCCAAACTTTACCACGCCGCCAAAAATTGCGTGTGTGTGTGATGAAAGCCACCCCAGTGCAGAAGAGGCCCGTCTGACTGTCTGGTTCCTGTTAGGGGCTGTTAGGTTTGCTTTCTGATTTTGGATAGGGCTGAAGCTCTGATGTGATATTTGGGGCCAACCTCCTCCCACTCCCTGTTTGTACTGGTGTAAGCTGACCCCACCCAGGACTAACCAAATGCACAATCCAGTGTGTGCAGTTTTTGAAAAAGAGAAAAATAACAGTGTTATTTTAAACACAGTAACAGTGTTTAAAATAACCTTTCCCTTTGGCCTAGTCCTCTTACAATTTTGTCAAGTGTGTGTGTGTGTTATTTTTGATGTGCTGTGTTAGGTGCCCTGTGCTGTCAGATTGCTTTATTCCAGTTCTGAAAAGTAATTTTAAATTGTTAAATGTTTTTTTATTTGTAATTTGTGGTTGATAGTTGTGTGATGATGGATCTAGCACATTTTGTGACTATGGTCTTTGCCAACGGTAAAGATAAACACTACACTCGACTTCTAGACTGCGACTTTCAGTCGGACAGGAAAAACTCCAGAAGAGAATCTTTAAATTGTGGTGATAATTACATTTGATCTAACAAGTTATTTTGTTTCCTATGTGTAGTTTTCTCCTCAGAGCATTTTGTAAAATTTTTGAGTCGGTTCTGTTTCATTGAAAGGAGGTGGCTTTTCAAGGTGACAAGAAGAAAGCAGATTTGACTTGAAAACCTATTGATGTTCAAGCAGAGTTAACAATCTCTCAGCAACACGTCAGTCGTCTTGTCTGCTGAGGGACAAAGGTTTTTGTATCGTCGATTTAAAACACCATTTCTTTTCTGAGTCAGTACTATTTCGTAGGCTTAAATGTGATTGAACAGCTTAAATACCTTCCTTTGTCAGATGTAATTGCGCCTAATATGAGAAACACGGTAACCAGTTACAGTTAAACACTTTAAACTGTTTTCCGAATCGTCCGTCTCTCAAAGAGTATAGTCTTCCGACAGCTGCACATCTCTCCCTCACCCACCCAACATTTTGTGCATGTCTACACAGCTGTTTCCACGGCGGAAGAAAGCTGACACCACCCTTGTGTGTGATGACTGCTCCAAACTTTAGTGGTATGTGTGCATAGACGTTCATGTAATGTTGCCAATATGTATCTAGTCCCTCAAGGTCACTCTGGCCGATTGACAGGCCCCTTTTGAAATCCCCTTGCGTTGCAGTTGTTCATCTCCCAGAGGTGACACCTGCTATGGAGGGTTTTTTTATGTCTCTTTACGATCTGCCAGCCAACAAGCTGCTTCAAATTGCTATATTTTCTCTTGGCAGGAGGAGACAGCCCGTATAACATCTAGAGATGTAGCCTACTAGTGAAGTGCTGGCGTTGTTGTAAGGTAGCGGAGCATAGGAGAAAGGGAGGATTTTTATTTTTTTGTTGTCATGAAGCGTAGTGTATGTTTCTATGGGGAACAGAATAGTCATATTGACTGAAAAAATATATTCCAAGCTCCCCTTACCTTTCCTTACAGACTCATTTTGAGTTTTATTTGTATAATAGATTAAATGGCCATTGTTCCATTACACGCTGTGTGGTGGAGCTACACGGTGCATCGTACCATATTCGTTCATGCCACAGCATCACCCTTTGCAAATACAGTTTTGTGTCTGCTTGTTTATCTCTGTGTGCTGTGATTTAACAGGACATTCCCGGGAGAGCTGTCAGCATTTGGAGGACAAACTGTCTGCTGTCCACTGTGGTGCGTTTGAAGGGAACTGGTCCTTTGGGAACAGCTGTTTAGAGAACAGATTTTGATAAATGGGAGAACGCTAGAAGTCTGGGGTTGGTTTTCTACCTGATGTCTCATATTTCTATCAGTCCGTCTCTGCGGTTCTGCCACTTATATATTTCTCTGTCTGCATCTGTGTTGCAGTCTGTACTTTCCCGCTGTAGCTTGACCCTTGGCATTCCTCAACTCAGGGCTAGACCTGCACTCACCTCTGACATACAATCAATTTATCAGCTAACAAGATTGAGCACGGCTCGCAAAGTAAGATACAGCTTAGAGCCGCGAGAGAGCACAGATAGAGACTGACAGGAAGAGAGAATTAGGGGTGTTAGGCCAGGACTGTTGTTGCAAGCAGAAACCTGTTATAACCCCCCACCCCAGCCCTTTCTTTTCTCCCCACATTCTATCCCAAAGCGCCACTTATAAGCTGGAATTTAATTAACTGAGAGCCATTCTGTGAGCTAGTTTACTGAGCCGTCGCCACCAGTGAGAAAGCAGAGTTGGAGGCTTTGTGCTGTCTTTCTCTGGCTGCCTCTCTCTTGCCCTCATGCGATCCCTCTTTCCCAGTCTCTCCTCCCTGGTTATAAATTAGGTGGTGGCATTAGTCTGACAGGGTGAGGTGTAGGGGTTGTGGCAGGACCCAGCGTTGCCTAGCCTGTCTTCCTTCTGACTTGCCTCTGCATCCTATCCAGTAGCCCCACCACAGTGTACCCCCCACCTGTGTGAGCTTCAATCCCTGTTTTAACTCAAACACCGGACCTAACTTGCTCCCCTGGCCCTGCTCCAGCACCAGCAATGCCACCCCCCACCCCCACCCCCAGCGGGTGCTGTATGATAAAGTCATCCAACGGCAGCTCGGGCTCTTATCTCAGGCCTCAATCCCGTGAGTGCTGGGGCCTCCTTATCACTGCTGCCTCTGCCTGGCCCCCTGTCTCCGTGCCCTACCCTGACTGCCTGGCTGACTATCTAGCTCACTGTCGCCAAAACCAAGTGTCTTTCCCTCTATTACTGCCGGCTGTTAGACAACACATTGCTAGAGGCAGTTTATCTCCTTCTTTTTTTCTTTTTTTTTATTCCTCAAGCCTTAAAACAGAGCAATCCTGTTAAAATTAACAGTGAATAAGGTAACTAGATGCACAGTGAATTTCCCTGAAAGAATTTTAATGTGTGGTTTCTGTCAAAGCGAGAATCATGGCTCTGTGTTTGAGTGGCAACCAAATGAAGAAAAGTGGTGTTAAAGAGGAAGATGTAGCAGGGATGTTGTAATCAGTATGTTACAATAGCTCGCTGACACTGACTTGTACATTAAATTGTGTTGCTTATTCCTTTTTTCTTAAACCATGGTTCCTCCCATTGCACTTGACCCAACTTAAGTCAGCTTTTACTGTTTTTTTTTTTTTTTTTTTTTTTTTAATTTTTTTTTGTGTCTCATCTAACAACATTTACGGGAAGTAACGCCCGTTTCAGACTGGAAAGGACGATGGAGAAGGCGAGTCAGTGGTTTGTTTTTCCTTCAGACAGACAGGGAGAATGAGGGGGAGCTGTTTTCTTGCTGTGGTGACAAGAGAACCCTGCTCCTCTTTTGCTCTCTCCCACAGAGGTGGGTCTATCTCTCAGCTTTCTTTTGACTAATTTAGATTACATCATGAATCATTTCTCATCTCGTCCCTCCTCCACACATTTGTGCGGATATGCAACACAGGAGAAGTATGGGCCCCACCCTGTTACATTCTTTGAGTGCTTCAAATAGCACTCCCACCCCCCCTCACTCATAGTAGTCCCCCTTATTCAGTCGCCCTTTATCCGTCTGTCTTCGTTTTTTAAGATTCTTAACTGTCACTGTCAACAGTTAGGTTTCTCAGGGATCATACCAGCAACATTTGTCACCGATTTCCTGTTTCCTTCCCCATTTTTATCATAGAAAGGAGGTGAAAAAATGAGCTGAATGCTCACTCTGTTCCTCTCACTCGCCCACCCCTCTGCATTCATTTTCTCTCTCCTTTCAGAGGAGGAATGGTAAGCGAGCGTTGGCAGCCAGCTCAGGAATTTTACCGGGAGCACAGTCAGAGCACTTAACCTCCAGCCTGGTGTTTGTTTTCCCCACACACTCTCTCATACTGTGTTTTAGCTCAGATGAATGTGAATGCCATCCATAGTGAGGCATAAGAACTTTTACTTTGCTTTAAAAATCTAGAAATGTTGAGTGCATAATTTGGCTGTAATTTGATAGTTTTGTGTCACAACTGGCAATACCACGCTCCAAATATCAAAGTCCAGTGCTGTTTTCCTAAACCGTTTAATTTTGTGACACACTCACTCCTATTTCACTTAATGTTTATCTTTGCAACAGTTCCCTCATTCTCGTCTAGTCTGAGAAGTTCACAAGCACCACCCTCCTTCACAACACCCCAATGGATCAGTGTGCTTGTGCTTTGCAGCCTTTGCCTTGGTGTCTCACTAGTTGCAGGCTGGCCGATAAATCAAAGAGGAATAATGTACCTGTCCCTCAGGAAACCGTGTTGTTTCTGTGAGGCTTGGCAAGAGCAGGCGGTGCTGCCATAACCTTCCCTAAGGGCCACAGAAAGTGAGGTGGCAAGGTGGTGAGATTCCTCCGTAGTGTTTTTCCACCAAATACCAAGCACTAGGAACTCCTACCATACCTCGGCTGCTTCCTTGAATCTATTCTCTGCAGCTTCTACACATTTTCAGTCCTTACATGTCAAAATCCATGTTATATTCACAGCACTCCCTGTTCTCTTCTGCTTTGTTGGTGCTACACTGTATTGATTCTACAGTTTCTACAGTTTTATTATTAATCAAAAGCACAACATATTTTTGTCAAATGTTTTTTGCCTAAATTTTATAATGTTCATTTCTGCACCATCCAAATTTTTACTGTGGCATTTCCCCCCCAATATGTTTGGCTGTAGTTTTTATTCACTGTTACATTAACCTCTGATGCAGCTGTCTACTCACACAAATTCTCCAACTGCAGCTGTATCATTGTCTTTGATACATCTGTAGACAAGCTTTCCAGCAGCCAGTCTTCACTAGAGAAAATGTGATATTTAGACTTGTTTTTGGTACTCTCACAGTAATGCTGCAGTTTGCCAATCACATTTTGTATTTTTACCTAGAGCAGTCATTGTTCAACTGGCTTTGTATTTTGAATGCAGAGGGTGTCTTGTAAAGATGTTTGCTGCACTGTTTTCTTTTGTTTTTTTAGATGATGGCGTCCCTTTAGATTTCTCTGGTCTTTTCTTTGAATGAAATTGACATTGTGTGAAAATCTTTCTAGCATGTGTTGGACTGCCACCTTGGGATAGCTTTTCAGCGCTGACAAGAACAAACCGGTACCAAAATAAGTGTTGTCAATGTTGTTTCAAACAACTGTAAATATTGTTCAGATGTTGTTTGAGCTTAAGGTACTAGCAATAGTGATAATAACCATTTTATTTTTTTGTCTTTTATGGCTCCTGCTTAATGTGTTTTTGAGAAAAAAATCCCTATACGAATTTATTTTGATACATTGAGAAACATTTGATTGTAGACAAGGACGTTTGGGCACCACTCCATATCCGTATGTCAAATGAATGTTGTATTTTTATGAGAATTGACTTTGTGCAGGCAGTTTTACAAATTGTATTTTGAAGACAGTGAAACAAGTTTGATCACACCTCCTTCCTCCTACGGCCTAGAGTAGCCTCTAAGCATTCATGCTGCAAGGCTTTCTGTAAGCACAATGTACTCTGTTTTATTGTGCAACTTTGAGGGCCCATTCCAAACTGCAGTTATTCAAGTTTGTGTTTCTACCACCTTATCCTCAGTCACCCATGTCGCTCTGTACGTGCTTGCAATTGGATGCCATTGTTTAAGTTATCAGATTAGGGGGGGGGTGCAAGTTAGCAGCATATTGCTCAACTTGTTTTTTGCTCCCTGCTTGTAGTGATGGAATTTATGCTGGTGTCGAGGAGGAAGTTTGCACAGATTTCTTGAGGCAATGTCACACAGCATTCACTTTTTTTAAACCACTGCCCCCTTAACCTATTCAGCATTGTTTCAATTGCTTGAACAGGGTCTTTTCTCTCTCACTGACACAGTCACACGTAGTGACTTTCTAGCCTAACCAGAATTACATGTGTTGCACAGTTGTCTTTTACAGTGGTTGTCTGCCCTGAAGTCTTGTAATGTAAAACATGATTTGCTTAGCATAATTTATGTCCATGTGCAATGCGTCCAACCAAAAGTGACGGTAGCAGCGCATGAATGAAGTCGCAGTTGTACAAGCACAAGTGAAACAGTTTTGTGTCTGTTCTGTTTGTTTAGCGTTTGTCGTCACTTGTCTGTTTGTGGTGAGGCTTAAGTCTGCCTGTCCTTATCAGTGCAGTGGTTGGGAGGAGATTACCGAGCAGGAACAATGGGTGGTTTTGTATGATTAGTTTTTAATTGGTGAAACAAAGAGCCTCTTTAGCACTGTTTGTAACATAGGAAAGACTGGCATAAAAAAACTCACGATAACTGGTAGGAAAGAATGTGCTGTCTGTATGAAAGGGTTAGTGAGCGTGCACCTCGTCCCTGCTCAGTAGATTGATTGTGTTCGCTGAAAGGAAAAAGACGAGCAAGGCTGCCTAGAGCGAGGGGAGGATGGTGAGTGTGATAAAGAATAGTGGGGGGAGACAGAGGATTCCTATGTGCTGTGAATGAGGTCATCTGGTTGGTTATGAGGAAGGTCGCTGACCCCTCCCTCAGCTCCACACGCCACCCCTGTGTCTCTCCCTTCCTCCCCCACAGCTAATGATACACAATGGCTTTTTGTGCTTTAATGGGCCAGACACACACACTGGGTCATGCCTACCAGTTCACATAGAAGTATGCACACAAGTGCTGTCTGTCAAACAAGGCCACTACATTGCAATTTTTATGCATAAGCATTTAGCACTTGGTTTATTAGCTGCACATACCCTCCCATCTTCAGTGTCGCTCTAACAGTTGAACAGTGATAGCTGAGACAATCTGGAGTATGTTGAAGGAAGGATCTGAATCTTTTTCTTATATTTTTGCTAGCTTGAAAAGCAATTTCCAGTGTATACCTTCTTGACAGAAACATTGCTTTGTATCACAAAATGAACAGCTGAATGTTAACATGATTACACACGATAGTGTGTGGATTTTTAATCACATCCTTTTGTATTTTGTGATCCAGCAAAGCCAATTCCAGGCAGCCGTTTTCTTGCAGTTGTTGAGTATAGTGAATGAAACAATGTAAATATAAAAATATTGAATATATGATCAATGCTAATTCCTAACCCATAAAATAACTTCTTTGCTAGAGGCGTCTAGGATGGGATCGGAAAAACACTTCTGCGACAAATACAGTTTTACCGGACTTTGAATTTTTATTGTTGGCAAGGAGTGTTTATTAAGTGCAGCATAAATTGATAGTGCTCATGGACACTACAGGAATGTATTGTACTTTTTGATAACAGGCGTACAAAATGAATGATTGTGCTTGCAGATCAAAACAGCCATCACCTGATTCCATTCAATAACATCCCTAACCTCACATTACTTGGACACTTTTCCCCCTTGACCCCAAACATGATCCTAATTACTGGGGCTTGATTTCTAGATGCACCTCTGACCCAAGACCTAATAGTCTTATCAATGACTAATACACTGTATACTAGCTTACCCTTGGTTACGTTGCTCACACGTAGTTAACAGACCACGGATGTAACAGTATTTGATAGGTCACTTAAATCCTAATTGAGCTTAAAAAAGTTACCATAGAGTTTGATGTTTTAAAAAGGCAAAGCCAGCTGGCACAATTTAACAGTTTCTTTCTACCATCTACATGCTGCTCCAGTACACTGTGGCCTTAACTTCTACCATCTCGGCTCAGTGTAATTACACAGGAATGTTGCCCATAAAAGACTTACAAGGTGTTTCTTTATTGTTGTCTTGGATAAGATTGCAGCTGCCCCTGTCTGTCTACTGTATATATTTTCTTGCAGAAGGTGCCAAGATGAACCCACTGACATGGAGCGCAGTGATTTCAGAGTGATTTGTCTCAAATTGCTGTAAAAGTTTAAATTTTAAATCGGATATATGTTTGTGGTCATGTGCATTGTGTGGGTAAATTATGTATTTTATTGTTAACGTTATTGGTCCTCTAGGGAAGGTTAAAGGCAGCTGGGGATGGACGGTGTGTAGACACAGCAGGTGAGACAGGTGTGGCCATGAGCAAGGTGCCAAGGTGCCAGCTGTTGTTGACACCTTAAGGTGAAGAATAGTCTGCCAGGAGATGGACTTGTCTCTCTCTGTCCCATCTAATCCTTCTCTCCCCTCCCTTCGTCCACCTTTCCTCTCCTCTCCCCTACTCTGCTTTCCTGGAGAGTATTTGTCTGACGTGAGTTTAGGCTGTTTGTGATGGGAGCTCTTCCTGCAACCTTATTTTTATTGAACGTCTGACACTTTCGATGAACCAGACCTCTGTTGTGTCTCCACTCCTCCCTCATCACCATGTATAACATCCTACTCTCTGTCAGCATCCCAGACACACATATACAGTTTGCTTTGCTTTCTCCCTCTTATCTTTTCCTTTTTAGTCTTAAACATGTACATGCATCACTCTCATCTGTTTATGTTATATTGCCTTTTATTTTGTAGAATAAATGATAGATATTGTGGTGCTTGGCATGAGGAGTGTTCCATCGTTTTTTATACATTCTCCAAAGAAAAAATCAGTATCTGTTCTCCCAAGGGAGTGACTCATTTTTCCTGGCTATGTCTTTTTACCTATTTATTTTAGCAGAGTGACTGTAGTTCTCGTCACCCTCTTTTCCACTCTGTCTTTCTGTTCTCTTCTCTCATCTCCTGTTTCTCCAGATTTTTCTTCAGCCGCTCTCTTCTTCCATTTGTTTCCTCCTTTGTAGCTTCCCTCTCTACTTGAATGTGAGCATGTGTGGCAAAAATCCAGCCTTGGGGCTACATTGCCTCTTTCATGTGAGGACCAGTGGTGACATTAAAGGCCCGCAAGGTGGTCCGTCTGTTTGCATCAGCCCAGCTCTCACTGTCTGCACTCAAGACCTTAGTATGCGCTCGGCTCTCCACTCACTCACTCCCAGGCTCAAACATCGGGTGGTAGAGAACAACATGCCTGCGCCCGCTGGCTGTAATTGTGCACATGTATATGCATTTGCAGATTTGTTAAGCCCTCACACCCAAGCGCTTTGAGACAGATCGATGTTTAAAGGCTTAAGCCTAGTGGAAGCTTGGTTAATGACAGATGAATCAGCTAGAAGGCTTCCCTCTCCTTTTCTCTTTATCTCTCTCCCTTTATGACATTGTGGCCCAGTTGTTACGTCCCCTTCAACATCTTTGTTTTTTAAATGCTCTAAATGGTACATTCAACAAGACTTGGCAGACAAAACAGATCAACCAGATGATCTCCAGGACCAGACAACCAGACCAAACAAATGTACAGCTAAAGAGCAGCTCTTCTTATGATCTGCAGACAGCCGGGAATGAGGGAGAGCCATTTCCTCTTCTTTTCCATATCTGTCCTTGAAGACAAGCAATCTTAATATCTGGAAGTGCATCAGGCAGAGTTTTTCAGCATCTCTTAACAATGCCAAGCCCGTTTGTTCTTCATAGAGATTCAGTACCAGTTTGACTTACGACTACCAACACTTGTACACAATCCATCCCTGAATACTTGGCTCGTAACAGTTGAAGTTCTGGCAGAGGACCATGCATATCTATCCTGATATTTCTTACAGTGTGGCTAATTTGTAATGTACAAAAGAAGGCGTTTGAAGTGGCAAGATTCAGATCCTGGAAAAATGGTATGTCAGGCGGTGAAGACAATAAAGAGCTAGCACAAAGACACAACAACAGCTGTGATGTGAGTCTGTGTGTTGTCACACCCAGGGACAGCGACTAAGTGGCTGTTGGACTGGAACTTAAGATGGTAGCTACAAGCCCCAGCAGGCCCTGTTCCTGGGGATGAAACAACAGCTGACGCGCACACATACATACACTTTGTGATGTAACCTGTTTGTCTTCCTGTGTTCATAACTCGTGTCTTTCCAGGGTTCCAGAATCAAAACCTAAATTGCTCAAATTCTGCGTCACATTAACTACATCGCTGTCACCTATAATTGCAGCTGCTAAATCACTTCAGGGTGGGTGAGAAGCTAACATTACAGGATGAAACATTAGCTAATTAGCAGCAGCAAGTAAAATTTTTGCAATTTACTAAGAAAAAACAGAATACAGGACAAGTACTGGTGTCATCAGTATCAGCTGTTAACTGGTGACTTGAATCACCTGAATGTGTCATTTGTATTATACAAGTATTTAAATATGTTGTCCGGGGAGAACATAAACCCTGCAAAGCAACCATGGAGTTGAAAGAGTCTTTGGCACACTCTTATCAACAGCTGAATATGATAAGATTCATAAAGGTAGGAGTTATTACAGGGTTGTTGGATTTAATTGCATCAGATTGAAACAGTATTTATTGATAACAGAGGCCATTTATTTAAATTGAGTCATATTTCAATAGTAAATCAGTGACAGTGTTTAATATTATTGAATGATAGCCATGCACATCTGCATTTTTACATTCATTGTCCCTTTGAATAAATCAAGTTTCAGTATGTGCTGTGCTGTTTGAGGTACTACTTTTTTCCCCTTTCATCCAAGAAAAACCCACCTTCTCTTGCTATACAGAGAATTAAAGCTGAACGTCCCTTGGTATACCAAGAGAAGTTCAGCTTTAATTTTGCCCTGTCTGTCACAGAAAACAGGATTGAAAATAAATTGCTACTGAAACACACTTGAAGGCAGTTGTCCCTCTTTTGGCTTCCGTCTCTGTTTCATGGCATCAGATCTTTCCTGATGTAATCAAGTGACCTTGTTCACTGATAATGAGAGAGCGAAAAGAATGTGGTTGTTCCTCATTCTGGCAATCCCCACCTACCAAACATGAATTAAATAAAGAGATTTTTTTTTTTCAATCTGTTTGTTGACATTCTCAATACTGCACTTCTGGCAGGCTCCTGCTGCTCCCATCTGTTCCTCACCAAAAATCACTTGAGTCACAGTTGATGTAAGGATTTGTCTAAGATCTACAGTTAAAATGCAACCCCTGCCTTATCCTCCCCCTGTGTTGCCATTTGGCAGTGTTTAACTGTGATGAAAATGACCAACCGAATGACCTCAGCCTTAACCTGAATTCCTAGTTTGTTCCCCACGCATTAACCTTTACAACTACACCAAAAACATTGTAACTCAGTATGTCCACATTATTTTGGAAGCATGGGTAAAATATCCCTTTGAACAAAACCAGAGATTATGTCACAAAGAGACACAAAGTCAAAAATGTTTTTTGAACTGATGGTGGAGAGTATTAGAAATTATCTTTTCTCCCTCCCATCTTCCCCATTGGTTGTGAGCCCTGTGGTCTCCTTAGTTACAGGGGTGGGGACAGGAAGCACAGTGCATGTTATCGTCTCCAGTCACATTGACAGTCAGAGCCTTTCCTTCCTTCCTCTCTTGTTTCCTCTTCTGACAGCGGGACCTTTCCTGGCATTGTTGCATGACGGAAGGGGCAGCTGTGTGTACGGATAGACACAGTTGAAATGTGTTTAGTAGATGAATTGTGGTCAGTTCTTTGGTCACCCCTTTGAGGCATATTGTTTGTTTATATCTTAACAAGAGTGGGTGTCTACTGACAGGAAATGTCCATTTTCTTGAGCTCCTCCGGGCAGTGGACAAAGGAAAGGGATACCCCTTTTTTCACAGGCCAGAGTATATGGTTCCAGGGCAACAGTGAGCACAAATCGGGGCCAAGGACTGCTCTTCCAGTCCACAACGCAGGGTAACACACATCCCATCAGCATGCATCCTGACTCTTCATCCTGTTATTCTTCCCATACCTTATCTCATAGTCTCACATCTTGTTGAACTCGCAGCATGTATCCTGTGCTTCACTTTTACATTGTGTGTGTGTGTGTGTGTGTGTGTGTGTGTGTGTGTGTGTGTGTGTGTGTGTGTGTGTGTGTGCGCAAGTGTCTGTAAAAAGTATGCCTGAGGCCCCAGTGGATAAAATTGTTGTGCTACTGGAAGCATATGTAGTGTGTACACATTGACCGAAACACTGAAAGTGGCATTAAATGGGTTAAAACAAAGAGAGAGAGTGATTCTTGAATAGCACCGTGCAGCACAGCACAGGTCTCACTTTTGTTTGTTTGCCTGATTTCTCTGGCAGGTAAAGTCTGAAATGAGTTCCCATGAGATGCAGAAAAATCAACAATCTGTTTGGCAGTACACGCATGCTTTGTTCATGCTTTGAATGTGCATTTGTGTTCATACTAATTAATCCACCAGTTTTGACTGCTGCATATATCCTTTTTAGTATGCAGAGAACCACAAAGGTTCAAGATATATCTATGGAAGCAGAAGGGTGGACTTCCTCCTGATATTATAGCTTAGTTAAGTCAGGCTGTTTCCTTTTTTTCACCAAGTGTATCCTTTCAAATTTGTGAAACCATTTTCAGTTCATGAGGCTTCTCTCTTAAAGCCAGCCTGTTAACTGACTATTGCTGTGTGGCTTCCAATTTAACGCTACATATTGCTCCCCCTTAAGATGGCAAAAGCAGCAGTAAAATAGCCCATCTTTGCTTGGTATTTCAGAAGGATCCTGAGTCTGCATTTGTGTGCATTAGGTTGTCTGTTTCAGCTGAGCTAGGGTATTGGGCTACTTTATAAGGTGAACCGAGGAGAGAGGAAGTATAAGCACTGCTTCTACTGTGCTGCAATTGCTGAATAATTAGCAATATTACAAAACTACTCTGGGAAAGAGCTTATCCCATTCTGTTACCTACCACACTAACATTCCCCAGTGCTTCCTGAAAGAGAACTCTATCTGTGTGAGTGTATAAAGGAAAGAAAACCGTTTCAGTAGCTCAGCACCTTGTGCATGTGTGCGCACACACACACAAGTTTCACCTCAGGATCCTGTCGAAAGTCCCCCACGCAGAGAGTAATGAACGTTGGCCCCTTGCGGCAGCCATTAAGAGTAAGCCATTATGGTTCAGTATTGAGCCAGCCCTCCCTGCCCGTTTCACCTCATTCTATGGTAGACCCCACTGAGTGCACAAAACTGGCACTCCTATGGCTCATTGAGCTGCCAGCATGCCCCCCACCAGCACACAGCCCCATAAAGCAGTTCCACATCATCAAATGTGATGATCCCTTGTTCTAATTTTAGTCTGAGGTCTTAATAGCTCTGCAGATACTGTCTGAAACACTAATTTCACTGTTAAGCTGGGGCTGGGATAGCATGGTGATGTGAGTGAGAAGAATAAAATGGGTTTTCGCTACAACTTTGAGGAATCCTGGATCCTGGAAAGATTTACCTAATTTAACCAAATGTGAAATCTTTCTATCAAAACATATTTTTTGCAAAATAGAAAGTGATGCTACTTTTAGTTTAGTCTTTTTTCCCATTTGATTGTCAATTGTGATTCAATTCAGACAAAAATGCAAAAAATGGGCCTGCTAATCTTTTACTTCCAGTTTGCCATCCCCCAGTGAAGCGCCAGTGGATGAATTGTTTTGGCAACTTGAAACTTCACTAGTATTTGCCATTTTGTCATTTAATTTCTAACACTTGGAATTTGCCAGTTTTGGGGCCACAACAAGATTTTCTTTGACTTTTAGCATTTTAAAGACTGTCTTTGTGGTCAGGCCATTTCAGGATATTCTGTAACACTGTATTTCTTGGCCACTTGACAGTTATTTAATGACTTTGCCTCACTGTTTATCATGAGCTCAAATTTGACATAACGCCTTCTTAAGCCTCAGTTAACTTGGCGCACTTGTTTCCAGGACAATCACTGCACCTGTTCATCTGTCACTGCTGGAGCTGGAGTTGTTAAGTGACAGTAGTTGCTCTAGTCAAATGGTAACTTATATTTGTTGTTGAGTGGTGGTAAACACATATTGTCAAATGCAAGACATCCCAGGTTTTTCAAATATAATTTCCAATTCAGGCTGATGTAATATTTTTTTCTACTATGCATTTCACTTCCTAGCATATTCAGTCCCTTTTGTCCCACTCCATCGCTATTTCTGCTTCTGTCTTATCTCCCCCTCTGTTCCGTCTTAGCTTTGGTCCCTCTCTCCTTGTCTACTCTGTCGTTTGCTTTGTTTAATCGCCAAACTAACGTGCTATGACACGTTCTTATAGCACACCGTCACCACTGCTGCCAGGAGCCACAGAAAGCCACATTCAGCTTGGCACTTCTTCCCCTTCCTGCATGCAGCCACAGTGACGGCCCCAGAAAACATTGCATTTGTCACCGGTTATGATTAATGGCTTTGCTGATTGCTGTTCGTGGCCATCACCACACCTACACATTCTGCTTTTAGCATACATATTCTCAGGGGTTCAGCCAGAGTAGAGGAAGATATAAATTGTGCCTTCAATTTGTTAATGTTTCTGACATAATTAAGGTGTTTAACTCATGGTTTGATTTGATGGACTATGGACATAATTTTTTGTAAATATTTTGAGTAAAAGAAAATGACAGAAACCAAATTTAGACCAAACATGACTTTAACGGGTTGCAAAAACAAGTCATGCTCTTTATGTTTTACCTGTGCAATACATGTAATTCCATTTTCCAATAAAATATATGTCTGTAGTTGTAATAATCCTGATGAGTTTGCTCTATTCTGCTATTAAAGGTAGAAGAAGCAATATTGTAAAATAATGTAAGCGTTCAGGGAGAGTATGGGGTTGATGCATGACAAATAACAGCTGTGTGTCTCGGTAATCTGTGTTTTTACTCTTTGTCACTAGACTAAATATGAAGCAATGGCTATTAAGGCAAGATGGAGGAGAGGTGCAGCGCTATTTCCTTCTTGTTTCCTGCTGTATTTGTTTAGCAGATTTTCCTCTAAGGCAATTTCCCTCCTCCTTCTGTGAGGAGTGTTATTTTTGTGGGTTCACTCTCTCAGGGGAGCCTTGCCTACAAACACACAAAAGCTTATTAGCTCATGCGTGTGTGGGTGTTTTTAATGTTTAGCTGGGTGTTTGTTTTTATATAAATGATATGTACTTGAGTTTATGTGAGGGCACACATATTCCTGTCCATTGTTGGACCATAACTAAATGTTGTGTGAATTGTTACCTATGTGTGTGTTTTCAGGCGGCTTCAGCTCATTATTGAGATCAGAGAGCGGAACGTGCTGCTTTCAGAGAGGTAGTTGGCTCAGATGTAAACGTGAACGTGAACTCTCACACACCCCAGATATATATACTTTCTGCAATGTTTGTACCATAGTGTATACCTCAGACGGATATTGTGTTGCTGAGAGTGTGTGGAAGCACTTTTCCGTTTTACAATGCATCAACTGTCCATTCCCAATTTGGAATGGATAGTCTTGGCTTTGCGCTTACCCATGAAATAGCTGAGAAAGTGTGTATGTGTATGTGACCATTTTTCTATATTTTATTATGTTTTTTTACCTGGCCCAGAGAAGAGAAGATCCAGAAACCTTGTTATGCCAGTCGTTTATTTAGTGGCCTATCTACTTAAAGACCTGACGCTGGAGCTTTTTACCCAGCCTGCCTTAGGAGAATCCCTGACACACAACATAAATCTCTTCTGGCTCCCAGCAAACCGCACCGTCATTTCTGTCTAGAGCCATTTAGACCCCTCAGCCTGTGGGGGCCAGCACTTATATCCACATCATGTCAGGGTTCAGGAACTATGTGGATGACTCACTGCAAAGTAAAACTGAAATGTGTTTCTCAGTACCATTTTGAATTTGACAGTTAAGATGCATTGTGAAACCATTAACAAAGACCTGGTGGTAAATTCAAAATGCGACATACATGTTAATACTGTACTTTCCAAGTCTGATTCACAATACTCTCAAGCCATATTTACATTAAAAAAAGTTGTTGGTTGCTGTAATGATGTACTTCTCTGAAGTGATCTCTTGCAGAGAGATGGATGACAAATTTCTTTGTTACTATTCTGTTCCAAAATGCCAAAATCCCATCCTGTGCCAAAAGGTCAGCCAAAGCTAATATGATGCTTCAGCAAGCAGAGTTAGTCAAATCTAATGTGTATCTTGCAAAGTTTTTTTCAGTCAAAATTTGTGCGACTGTTCCTCCGCTATAGCTCAGCAAGGAAACACAAGTGCAAGTGGCAAGGTGAAACTGGAGGAACATTATCAGGGGTGGGACGGGACTACTAACGACAAAGTGTAGTCACATATCCACAGCAATGCACTCCTGCGCTATTCGTTATTACCCTTTCTCTCTCTGAATCTGTGGAAAGAGGATGATTGGATGCCATGGGGAGAACGACTTGCACCCCAGTGTGTTTTAGACTACTGCAAGTAATAGACACAGTTGGGTAATGCTGTCGCAAATGAGTTGGTGCGTTTGATGTAGCCATTTCCACAGACATAACATTACCTTAATTGGGTTGAACAATGGTGATCCACAGTTGTCGTCTGATCGACTCCTGCATGTCCAGTGTTGCTATTATTTACTGGGAAACGATAATGGCCCATGCCCCATCATTTCTTGGTTCATGAGGCTACAAAACCAAAATAAGATGATACATGTACTGTCACACTCCTACTATCCATTATATTTATTGTACAGTCTTGCAAATTGTAAACAATGACAAATGAAATAGAAACCCTCTGGCTACAGGATGTTAACATTAATGTTCACTGAGGCACATGTTCCCCAATGCAAACTCTTAGAACAAGATATATCAAACCTAAACCTGGTATGTTCCTAGTAGGAACTGAAATGCATGTGCTGTTTTTAGCTATGATAGTACAGCATACTCATTAACAGCACAAGAATAGTTTGTGCGTGAACATCAAAGGATTGTGCACTACAGGCCTACTGTTAAATCAAAGATTAGGAAGTAAAAATAAGACAGAAGCATGAGGAAACTTCTTTTTTCCTTCACAAAGAAGGAGGGCGAGAGAGAGAGGCAGCTGTGAGTTGATGATAAGACCCAGAAATGCATACGTTTTCATGGCTCGGTCACCCCCACCAATGCACACTATACTTCGGCTCTCTGCTTTAAAAGAAACCTCCGTCTTTCATATGCTTGGCCTGCCAAACCCCTAAACTGTTGAAGTGGAGTGTCGTCTTGGATAAAGTTGTCTGTGCTGTGAATAAAGGGCAGGAATGCATTAAACGCCCAAATCCTTTCGCTTGCAACGGGTACCCAGGCTTTGTGATTGCTAAAGTGCACAGCTTTAAAGTGAAAAGGCTTGTTCCTCGTCTGAGTCTTGTTTCACTCAGCACCAGCACATTTAGGTCTATCTGTGATTGCTGTAGTTTTTTAGACACAACCTCCACATTTCTTGTGCCTATATTTACCTCAGCTTCCAAGCCATTTCTTCACCTGTTTAAATCATTAATTGAGCTTGCATCCATGTGCAAGCAGGAAAAGATGAAATGTAGGAATCATTCCATCTTTCCCTACTCTATAGGTTTTTGATCTTAAATCAACCTAAACAGGAAAGACCCATTCAGTCTCTCTGCAGAGTTGAACATTTGATCATTTTGGCTTTAAGATTAATTGGTGTTAGACTCAATCTGTCTCAGGTGCCAGATATTATCAGCCTAATACCAGGCATCACAAGGCATCTAAAGCTGCTTTCCTCAGGCAAAGCTGATCATACACTGATTACTCACCCATTACATTATTTTCTTTTGCTCTCTTCTCTCTCTCTCTTCTCGTCTCTCTCTCTCTCTCTCTCTCTCTCTCTCTCTCTCTCTCTCTCCCTCTCTCTCTCTCTCTCTCTCTCTCTCTCTTTCTCTTTCTCTTTCTCTTGCTCTTTCTTTTGCGCTCACAGAATGTGTATGAACAGATTTGCTCTGCATGGTCAGAGGACGTTTTGCTGTGAGCTACAGGGTGAGGACAAAGCAGTTATGGAGCAGGTCTATTTTTGGGCCCTTAATGGACTTGTTCCCATTCTCTAGTGAAGCAGGTCTAGCTGAATGATCTTCACCAGTCTTAAACCTGATTACAGTATCTCCTTCTGGACTTCTCCATTGTTTTTTAATTTGACTCTGCTCTCTTTCTTTCTCTCTCCCTCTGGCTTGTCTCTTTGCTCCGTCTTTGATCTTTCCTTTTCACTCCATTCCCCCAAATTTGTCCTCATGCTGTGTTTACATTCATTAGATCACGTTAGATCAGAGGAGCTGCAACATTAGAAAATATTCCTACCTCATTTGGTTATTTTTCCGTCTTCTACTCTTTCTCTCCTCATCTCAACCACTCCTGAACCGTTCCTCTTGATTCTGCCAGTGCTGCCACTATGTGGTCAGTGTTTTTTGGCATCAGGCTGGGTGAATAGATTAAAAGCTTCTCTATCCCATGGTGCTGAGCTCCTGGTGGCTGACTCTGTCAAATATCACTCATTCAGATGAGTGGATAGACTTAATGGAATTTCTTTTCTCTGTTCCATCTATCTTTTCCTTCCTTGTGCATGTGAATCTCTGGCCTAGGCATAGTTCAACTGTGCTCTGTCAAGGGGTAATGGTTTGGCAATGGTTGGTGTGGCAGCAATAGTAAGCCTACTGAAGAACCAATTATGGCAGTGGTAGCAAAAGTGCAAAGTGTGCAGATTCTCTCTTGAGCATACTGCTTTTAAGCTTGAAAAATGTATATTATACTTGTACATTTCATGTTGCTTACCAGTAAATCAATTTTTTTAAACGTAAGATTAAGTTAAATGTTGTGCTTGGAAACTTAAATTATTAATCATGGCTATCTTTTACCTTTGAAGTGATTTTTTTTTTTTTTTTTTTTTATAAACTTTTCCCAAGGTCAAGAATGAACATTCACATCCAACATCCTCCCAACAGGCCTCACTTTGATTCTCTTAACTCAGTCCACTGCCACTCAAACCCCTCTACCTGACATTCACCCCTCCAGCCTCCTGTCCCTTATGTGTTTATCTCTCTGCACTTCCAAGATCACTGAGAACATGAGGAGAAATCTTCTTTTCAATTGAACTCACAAAGGGCAGATGCATATGCAGCTACAGCCTGTGCCATTTTATTGTTTCACTGCAGATTTAAGAAGAAAGGACATAAATTGAGAGAAACAAAAAAAAAGAGAGAGAAGGATAAAATGAAACATGTTTTAACTTACACTGAGGCAGAAAAGAGTAGCATGAGTCAAGAGGAATACAACTGCACTCTGCTTGCTCAGCACTGTGGTTATAATTCTTCCTCATTCCCCTGGCTTTGTCTCATTGTCATTGTCTTCCACTTTGCCCTCCAACTACTCTCAAGGTCGATTTTTGTTTCTTCCTGACACATGTCTCGGTAAAACTAGAGATATTATTATCTCTTCCATTGTGTGTGTGTGTGTGTGTGTGTGTGTGTGTGTGTGTGTGTGTGTGTGTGTGTGTGTGTGTGTGTGTGTGTGTGTGTGTGTGTGAAGCCACTCCCCCACCCCCCACAGGTACACAGACAGATCCGACAGGAAAGTGCTGTGTGAGTGTGTGTGTGGTTTGCTAAGTCAGATTGTGGATGACACACTGGCACGGAGCTGAGAGAAGGCTGAAGGGGAGTAAGAGGGGATCTGTTACTACTCCTCATATAGCTGTTAAACACATCCGTAATCCAGATTTTTGCCATCTAATGCCAGAGTTGAAGAAAAGTTCTCATTTGATAGCCTACCCTTCTCTTACAGTTGATTTTTTTTTTTTCCTCTTTTGTCTTTTCTTTCCAAGATAGTGATCCTCAGTCTCCCTCCCTTGTGTGTCTCTTACAAAATCAGCCTTTTCTGCTGGGGTGGACAGCTAGACAAATGATTTTGTCGGTCGTGCAAGGCAGGGGGTAATTTTTAGGTGAGCACAGCGCTTCAGAAAAGACTTGCCGCGCTTAAATTAGAGGTTGTCAAATGCTGCACGTCTCCACTGATGGCCCAGCACGGCCCCCTTATGTTAATGTGGCATTTCAGCAAGAGGAAATAGAATTAGAAGGAGGAGGGCTGCTACTGGTGGTTGCTGGGTTGCATTGTCACATGTGCACACTTCTTTTTATTTTCTCTTGTCATCTGAAGGACTAATGCTCTAAGATACATTAGACTTTGCATATATATTTATATATAACCTACAGAATGCTGGCTCCTCTTTACTCGTCATTGATGGCTCCTACACACATGCTTAGCCCACCAGTGGTGTGCTAAATCACTCTTCTCTGTTATAAATGTTGGCTTTAAGAAATAGACGAAGCAAAGAAGATACTGAGATTTACAGCTAGTAGCTGCCATTTTTTGCAGTATACCTTTTAAGAGAGAAGAGCAACAAGAGAAGCTAGCAACAAATAACCAGGCTGCATATCAACAGTTTTGGACATTAAAACTATAACATGGTAAAAATACTGTCTTTAACCAGCAGGCCATCGTGTTTAAGTTTTATGGACTTGAGGGTTCTTTTGGATAGACAGCACACATTCATTTGCTATTAACTTTTGTGTTTTCCAGTTAGTCCCTGTGTTAGACTGTCCTGATCTCCTCCCTGTTTGATGTGTCACTGCCAAGCCCCTCTGTTCCTACACACGGCCTGAATGTGGCCTAAAGCTGCTGGTGTCGGTTAGGACTGATGTAATCTATCCACCGGGCTAGATACCATGATGATGAATTCATGTTTAGGGAGGACTGGGAGTATCTATGTGGACTTCAGAGTGGTGAAGTCATGTGGTTTGGGAAGGAGGCGCTCTGGGCCAAGTCTCTCCTGGCTTGTTCCCCTGGTGTTGTCCACACAGCTGCAGGCCAGATGTGTATGCTTGTCAGTGTCCGTGAGCCTATCAAACACACCTCAGGCTGTCATCGATGGTATCCAGTGAAAATACATTTTCACCTAAACAGGAAATCCCTGCAAAGTAATTTCATTGCTAAGATCCACAAGTGTCTTATCATTTGTCATTTGTAAAAATGTTTAAATATTCTACCTTAAAACAAAGACAAAAACTTCACTGAAATCGTATTATGTCAGTTTGACCCCCCTTTAATATTGGCATGAATGTAAGGATAAGACTTGGAGGTCAAGCATGCTTTGCTAAGGGCATCTATAGTTGAGTGTCAAGTTCCCCTGCTTGAGTTTAATATAGATCTCCCAACTGCCTGAAAGTGTCAGAGAGAGAGATGGAAATAGTGCCTAACAGCTGTCCCAACCCCACCCCAGACAAATCATTCCTTGAAATGAAATGGTAGGCCTCACCAGGCCTACCATTTTGTTTCAACTTTGTCACCCTCAAACTTAAAAACTCGTCTTTGTAGATGCCTCCTTTGATTGGGTTTTCTCCTACCCTGTACTGCTGATTAGCTTTTTGGTTTAGCAATGGCATGACTGTTTCATATGATGATGGAAAACGTGGGAAGTTAGAAAGTGTGACCAGTGTGTGTCCTTTATTAACGGGTGTTACAACCACAGCTGTCAATCCTCATACAACTGTGACACACTCAACATGAACATTACACAGACACACAGGATGAATGAAGACATTTTCTCAACTGGCAGAGCACAGCTTTCCTTTTGGTGTGTGAATTTGTGTGTGTTACAGAACAAGTCAAAGTGGGGTGCATGTGAATGGGGGGGGGGGGGGGGGGGGGGGGGGGGGGGGAGAGGGAGAGAGGGAGAGAGGGAGAGGTCCATTAGTTTTATCTGACAGGGGGATCAGATCTGAAGGCATATACCTGAGCCTGAGCAATTCTCTGTGCCTCATCTCCCCACCTTCGCAGCTGTTCGCATAGGCTGCTCTATTAAAGAACAGCCGCTGGGGAGTAGCAGGCAGAAAGGAAAGACGGTGGCCTTAACCCTTCAATAATGCAATGCTTAACTTCTGTTTCTGTCATATAGAATAACTTGCATACATTCAAACAGTTTTTATTCAGAGGAGTTCATTTTTGAAAAAATGGCTATTTCCTGCAGGTATGAGGAGGCATCCCTGTTCAACTGTCATATATTTTTACACTTACAGCTGAGTGTAAATGACAATAAAGGTTTTGTGACATACTCTCCAAAAACAAAGTTAAACAGCTGCTTTTCCTATGAAATACATAAAGTATTCAAGGCAATTGACAAATTTCTGTTGTTTTTCTTTACTCTTTTTACAGCAAAGATTTATATGCTACATTAAGCCTTTGCCCAGAAGTCAAAATCAATATGACGGTGATATATTAAATACAAAATTAAAAAAAAGTGCAATTGTAATTTAGTTATTCAGTTGCTTACTGCAATGTACATATTTTTGTGTGTTTCAGAGATCAACAGAGTGCGTAAAGACATGTACAGTGACACAGTGAATGGCCTTGTGGACAGACACCCGCTGGAGCTGCCTGAGCCTATGGGGCCCATCGTCCACCTGCAGGAAAAACTGTTTGTGCCTGTCAAAGAGTACCCTGATGTAAGTAGCTGGTTTACACATCTCACACTGTGTCGGCTGCCCCACTGTACCAATAATATCAGTGCATTTGCCTTAATTGTTTCAGGACTAATATTTACACTGCAACCGACAGACTAATAATTTGTCTTAAGAAAAATACAATAGAGAAAATAATTGTGGGGTACATAAAATTGATCATATGGTATGTCTATAGGAATGTTTGTTGTCTTAGCAGCAGCTAAATGAGCCACTCTAATAGATCCACAGTTCTTATATTTGTGGACACGCACTCCCACACACACACACCCACACACACATACAACACACATTCATTTACAGACAGCTGCCAATAGCAATCTGCCAGCGCTGCGGATATAACCATTGCTTCTCTTTTTCATTTTTTCTGTTTCATAGTTTTACTCTCGGTAGTGCTTTCCTCATGCACTCCACTCTTACCTCTGTCTTCTTTACTCTCTCTTTTCCCTCCTATTTTTCATTTATGGTTGGTAAAGACACAATTGTTGACCAGCTTGACTGTTTTAGTTTGTTAAGCAAAAGTTGGTGAACTCATTGCACGTGTGCCAAGTTGCTAATGAACTACCTTTAAAGCTATATCAGATGGCAGTGTAAGTCGGTCCTGGTCTCAGGAAAAGCCAACATGCTGAGGTGTTTATGAGCTACCTCAGCGGTAGATTAGTGCTGAGAAGGAGAGAAGGAGGGGAATGAGAGGAGGAGCATCATGAAAGGTAAATCACAATCACATTCCATAAATATTCAATTGAAAGAGACTCATATTGGTTTGAGTGTTTTTTTTTTTGTTGTTTTTTTTACATGCACACACTCAGCTGGGTAAAGAATAGTACATGGTGGAGCTGTCATACTGGTTGTAGAGACAAGGAGGATGGTGGCAAAACTGAAGAGGCCAGTCAGTAAAAGCCTTGTCTGAGGAATGACAGATGTGTTTGCTTGTATGTGTGTACTATGTGTGGAGCCATGTAGTGTCTGTTTAAGGTTTTGACCACGGTCAGTCAGCCACCGTCCTGACCCCGCGGTAGTCTCTGGCACACACATGAATGGTTGCATCATGTCTTGTGGAGCAACGTTTCTCTTCGTAATCCCAACAGCTTGCAGTGAGGAAATGAATGGAGGGAGGTGACAAAGGATAAGAGACACCGTAGAGCAGGGCAAGGCCCAGCCAGGCGTGGATTGCATTTTCCCCCTGACAGAATTGATAAAGGGCACCAGGGACTGGATGGGATAAGCTGAGTTCCAGCTGACCCTCAGACCAAACCCAGCCTCTGAGCTCACAAGCTAAATCAGCCAACCAAATCCCAGTCTTTCACCTTTCGTCTGTAGTGACAGGACTTCAGGTCCTTGAACGGTTCCCTAATTAGCTGTGAGAATCATATTTGCACTTGGTGCTTCTTTAGTGTGCTAATTGCTTTATTTTTGTTATAATTATTATACTAATTATAATTATTAAAATTATTATTATCCTTGGTGTTTGTACAGAAAATCATGATTGGTGTAATATATCATATAAAACAAGTTTAAGTTCAGTTAAGTTTAAGCTATGCCACTATACCTTTGTGACATTATGAATACATTCATTATGTTTCCTTACATAGTGTAGATCATGAGAAAACAAGAATAATACACATAACCATCTACTTTGAAAGGAAAGTGTAAATGTGGTTGGACTGACCCTGTATGGGTGATGAATCAGTTAAGTGATTTGCAGTTGTCTGTTCAGAATTTCATTGGTCCACAACATTACTGTTTTGATGTTTTAGCCTTACTTTATTACTTTATTTTGAAGGGCATGTCTGATACTGTGGTCTGTATCTTAAATCATCCCTCTCTGTAGAACATGCTTCTTAACGATTCACTGTTCAGTCACAACCACATTAAAAGCTGTAACTGGTTTAAATGTTGTGGCTGATCGGTGAATGTGATTTATAGAAGAGTGAAGGAGGGCTGTGAAAATGTGTGAAACAGTGGGTGCCACCTGTGGCTGAAAAGAATATTAATGGAATGATTCTCTCTCTCGCTCTCTCTCTCTCTCTCTCGCACGTACGCACGCACGCACGCATGCACGCACACACGCACTATTAAAAGTGTGGCATCCTAGGATGACCCCTGTGTTCCCTTTGCTGGATGTGCTATGCTGCTCCGAATAGAGCGCGACGGTAACTCAGTTTTGTGTTTACGAGCTGCCGGGAAAGCTACTAAATTAATTAGGCTTCCCCCTGGTGGCTGAGATGACTCACTGATGACCTTAGTAGACACAAATTTATACACACACTAACATGAACACAAGGATGTACAAGTACAAGCAAATAAACATCCACGGTGACGCAAAAATGGCACATATTTCACTTGGACATTTTTTCCCTCTATTTTGGTACGCACACGCACACCCCTTCCAAGTGTAGTCATTAAGTCTGCAGGAAAAAAGGAAAATGCCAGATGATTGGAACAAAGGGAATTCAGCAGCAGGTCTAAATGGAATTTTTTTCTGCTCATACCTCTCCTGTTTCCAGAAATTATATCTGTTAAAACAATGTGTGCAAAAACTGTTAAACTGGTTACTATTTGAATTCCACCTGTATAACATTCCCTTTTACATACTCCCCTTTTTTCCGTCTGCTCCTACTTCTCTTTGCAAGTGTAAGCTAGTGGGGTGGGTAGAGAGGGAATGAGATGTAGAGATTCATTATTTAAACAGCAGACAAAATGTTACTATGTGTTCAAGTGACTTCCACCCAGAACTGAGCTCATCTTTTTTGAGCTCTGTAGTTTGATAATTGTTGTTTAAACACAGAGTGAGCTACAGTATGTCTAGATCCAGTTTATGTTTTCACGGAGGATAAAGAGTGGAATCCTTTAGTAGTGGGGTAAGAGGGGAGATGATGTGGGATCAGTGTGAAAAGGGGGAGAGGAAAGAAACGATGAAGTAACGGAAGAAAAATGTCACTCCCTATCCCCGATCTACCCATAGCTAAAAGGAGAGGAAACTGTAATGATGATTATTAGACTGGGGAATATTTCTCCCCCACTCACATTTCCGTCTGATTTCCCAGATTCCCCACACCGAAAAGACATATGCATATGTGTGCATGCACGCGTGTGTGTGTTACTGACGCAATTTTAGGTTCTCCCAAGAAAACACAGGGAGATGGTCCAAGTCTCTGTTTTGTGTTCTTGGCATCAACTCACCTGCCATGGAAGATTTGTCATCGTTCATACTATTTCCCTGTCTCTTCCCTCTTTCCACACTCATCTTGTCATTTTGGGATACCTGCCATCCACTTGCCTTCTTCTCAGTTTTTGCTTTCATTTAAAACCAAGACTCCCACCATATCCTAAGGCAGAGGTCACACTCGCTCGATGGGGCTTTCTCTGTCTCACCTACGACTCCTCTGCTCTGGTTTCACCAGTAGATAATCAGATTGTCATGGTGCCTGGATGCAGTGCAGCATGTCAACTCTACCAAAATAACTTGCCTTGCCAGCATGCTTCTACTCTAATTCCCTTAAGTGTGTCCCTTTTGTGGCCTGTGTGTACTTGCCTGTGTGCTCCACATCTGTCTGTAAATGTGTTTGTGTAAAGGCCTGTGTCTCTATCACCCTGTCTGCCTGTGTGTCTGTCTACCCACTCCCTCACCGTTCTTCAAAGTCAGCCATTTCCTGATGTCGTCAGTGGTGCAGAGCACTGTGAAGCGTCACCGTGGTGACTGCATCTTGACTGACAGCTGAGTCGCAGGCTATCTGATAACTTCAACCTTCAATTAAATGCTATCTGTGGCTCCACTTTTTTCCCGAGCACACGCTCACACACACATTGATAGGCGGCTGACAGACAGCTCAGCATGTCATTTCCGTTGACCTTCAGGCATCTGATACGATGTGTGACATGTCTTTTAAGTGTGTCTCCGTCTCCACTTTATTCCCTGCATATTTGCATTTGCCAACTGTTAAATGCCCAGGTGTGCATGCACACACAGACGCCACCCTTGCTTTGCTGACTCTGTGAAATACGACCCTCAGTTAGTTGCAAACCGTTGTGCAACTGGTAAACAGGACTGTCTACACTCTTCTTGCTAGCTTGAAGGGGGTGAAGAGAAAGGCTGTAATTTATGGGATACAGCCCTCCTATTGGTGTTTCTGTGGCATTAGTGTTTGCCTCTTGTTTAGTGGGTTGTTGTGGTACTTTAGGTTGTTTACCTAAGTGATGGACTCCTCAGAGGAACAGATGTTTGATCCCCCTGCAAGTCTTCATTTTTTGGTTATTATTCGGTATTTTGAAGGTAAATGAATCCAGTTGAAGACTGCAAATGACTTGTCGGCTGAAAACACCAAGAAATGGTTGATCAATATTGGTTCTGTGCTCTCCATTGTCAGAGACAGGAGATTGGTTTCTTTTGTTGTTGTCATCAGTGTATTGTTGTTACAAGAATAAATGTTGCTATGGTCTCATAAATTTTAAACTCGAATCGGTGCCCTTGAAGTACAAAAATCTTTACTCAATTAAAAAAAAACAAAAAAACAAGGTAATTAAAACATTGAATAAAAAACTGTGAAAATATATTATAGGGATAAGATAAAAAAAAATATATGGTATTATAAAAACTAATATAAAATAATATTAACTATTTGCTCAAATACACGAATTAATAAACTACTAACACACGCATTAAAACTTCATAATAAAACAAAGAGTATGTTGCTGTTCTCCATGTTTTGTTCTCCTCATCTTAACAATTAGGATTCGATCTACTTTGCCTTTCAGTGAATTCTCCTGTGATGGTGCAAAAATATTTTTTTTGGCACAGTATGCTGTGTTGAAAGTGTGAGCTTGTTATACTGTATTCGTGGGGTCCAAAAACCCAACCAGCAGTCCACTATGCTTGAGGGGCTGGACCAAAATGCTGAACCCTGCAAGTTTAAATGGTTGTTTGAAGGCCAAGACTTGGTTTAAGGGTTAGGAATTGAGTTGAGTTGGTTAAGGTTAGGGCAAAGGTCTAGGGAATGCATAATGTCAATGATGCTCCCTGCAAATATAGTAAAACAAAGATTTGTGTGTGTGTGTACTTGTCAGGTTTTAGTGAGAGGCGGTGGTAAAATTGCTTTATTGCCTCATGATACTTCACTTCCACTGCAAGGTACAAAGATTTGAGAGTACCAAAGAAAAGGCTCTGGTGGTTTGAGCGGACAAGTTGTCCTGGACCTTTCTTTTTCATTGCAGTAAAATTGCCCGGCCATCCTGCCAGTTCCCTGCACAGGGATAGTCATTAAGCTGGTTCCCATGAGGGTGTCATCACTTATCATGCCAGCTCCTGATATCCTTCTGACCCCCTTAAGTCATTACCAGTCCTGGAAATGTAGCGCCCCACACCTCACCTCACCTCACTGACAGAGCAGCAGAGTGGAGGATTTTGATATCTCTAGCTAGCCAGCCATGCATGATGATGATAATTTGATGAACGGATGGTTTTCTAGTTAGCTATTTGATGAGGAGGGTAATTACAATGATAATTTAAACAGAGAGGACTATTTGTTGTAGTCAGTTAACATGACGAAGGGCAACAGTGTAAGCTGTTAAATGTGTATTTATAACTGCACTAATGCCAGTGGTTGCTTGCATATTGGCAAATTGTGCTTGTATACTGTAAGTGGATGGCGTCTTGTGATACTTTGGCCTGTCTGTCCCTGAAGTCATTAAACTGAGAGGCACAGAGAAGTGAAAATGGAGAATGAAGGACAAAGGAAGTAGGTTTACCACACAGGGATCAAAGGCTGCACCAGGGGGACATAGTGTCAGCTTATACAGAATCTGTGTGCATAGACTAGATTCCAGTGATACATGATTTTTTGAGACCACAACCAACATCAGTGTTTTTTTAGTTTTAGAAAGAACCCTGACTGATATACAGTACTGTACCAATGCTAATATTTTCTTTCTTTTAACATAAATTCTGATAAATTTTTTTTGGCAGGGATCCCTCCTATTAAGATGTGACAAAGACATAGAAGTAGGTTATTTTACAGTAGGACAATAAACTTGCAAAATACTATCAAAGATGATGTATAGATTCAATGCACAGGATGGAAATCTATGCCAAAACTAACCTTTTTTCAACAGAAGACACTTGCTCAACGAATTGACCATTTATTGTAAATAGTTAAACAACAAAAACTAATCCCTTGAGCTATGATTTACAGGACTCAGAGATAGTTGCAAACAAACACGAACACTGAATCTTAACATAGTCATAGAAGCTGTCTTCCCCTAAAGACAACACGATATATTCTGTACTGTCCTGTACACCTGTTTGAATATGATTGGACGTTATTAGTCAGCTGGTAGCCAGTCAGCTGATGTTTGAGTGAAAGATGATGAAGCTTGAATGAAATAGCTGATGCCTGATCAGGTGATGCAAGTGCGACTTCAGTGCTCTGCCTGAACTAACACAATGCTCTATTAAAAGGATTGAGTATTGGCCAGATGTGACTAATCTAAATTAGATACTGTTTCCCTCCCTCTCTTTATGATAGGCTTGCGGATAAGGTAGCAGAGCATGGCTAACATTATTCCACAGCTTTGTCAAAGGGCAGTCTTCTATTGACTTATGATGATTAACTAATGCTCAAGTGAACACAGAGGGATAGACTGAATGCTATTTAGCATCTTCCTACTCATTAATTTTTTTCTTTCTACAGTTTGCTTATCTAGAAGTTCACAAACTTTGCCCACTGCTTCCCTCAATCACGTCTTCCAAACTTTCAGCCGACATCAATCTTTACGCTTTCCACCTCTTCGTCTTCACTTCTCTGTATTTCCACCCTGCCTGCAACCCCAAAATAAACCCAAACAGAATTATCAAAGGAGCCATGGATTAGGCGCTAAATGCTGGATGTGCTGAATAGAGAGCTTTGAAGTCTATAGGGCTTTGAGGCGAAGATGTCATCATTGGAATCTAAGTCTAATTTTCACTCCTTCATCATCCCAGCCTCAACACCTCTGTCCCTCCTGTAGATCAAGCATGCAAACTGCTGTAGGTTATTCACCTGTCTGCTCCTCATCCCCAAATTCCCTCCATTTGGTCCTTTCACAGTGTGGAAAAGATACCTGAAGCGTGCGTGCGTGCGTGCGTGCGTGCGTGCGTGCGTGCGTGCGTGCGTGCGTGCGTGCGTGCGTGCGTGCGTGCGTGCGTGGATTGTGGGGATCAGGCCACAAAATGCAGACAGATTAATTGAATGGTGGAATATTTCCACCCAAAGATGAATGAGTGATGAAAGGCAGGCTGGTGGCTAGGTAGGTTGCGTAGTCAGAGAGAAAACATTGATTTGTGCTGTGAGAGACCCATGCACAACTAGAGAATAATGGATATGCAGAAGAGGAAAAGCAAAATCCTTGGTACTAAGAGAAAGAGGAAAAGGAAGCGTGCTCAGTTTCCAGAACCTATGAATGGATACAGAAAGGAGGAGGTGTGGAAGGAGAGGGGAGGTGTTTTTGGCAGCCAAGAGCAGTGTTCAACTTTGTGCCCTCTGTGAAGCCTCCAAATACTCTGACTTGAAATGAAATGAGACAGAGGGTATCTGAGGTATGAAGAAAGGGAGAGCTTTGCTGTTATAAATGGTTAGCCATTACTTTGGTATGAGCTGTTTCACAATCATACATTATGGGAGGGTTAGAATCAAGTGAGATGAGGAGTGACGAGATGGGTAAAGACTGAGAGCTGGAGAGAGATGGCCGTGCCTGGTGTAACCACAGACTCCACCTTGCTTTGATACATTGCACTGAATGAACTGTTCCTCATTTCCATAAGCCCAGCAAGGCCGGCTAATAAGTGATTGGTATTCTCCTCCTGGCCTGGCCCCGCTCTTTGATAAGCCCTGCGCGCACACACAGCCAGAGAGCATGATCTCATTTCCTGTCTCCCCACCACCACAAACAAACGCCGTCAAAGGCACAATTGTTCTGCTTCTCTGAGCATTGTTGGTGGAACTGCTGTTGTTTCTCAGTTGTTCACACAGAAACAAACCACAATGCACACGCACACAAACCCATGCGACAATCAGCTCTGGGTGCCGAGGGTGTCTGCAAGAGTTCACCCCATGTATTGTGGTTTCACACACACTCACGCTCATAAACACACAGTGTCACAGACGTAGATATGCTCACAACAAAACCCGCCTGTGGAGTAGCGATAACTGGGGCTAAACAAAGGCCCTTTAATGTCAGTGTAAGCCCTTGTCCTGAAGGGGGCTTTGTGTGTATGTGTAAGTGTGTGTGTGTGTGTGTCGGTCTGTCTTTCTGTGTTTGCACACAAACTATGTCTGTATGTACTGTACGTGTTTCTCTGTAATCTGTGTTTGTTTGAAAAACTAAAAAAAACTTGAGTGACGAAAAGAGTATGTCCACCAAAGGTCCCAACAATCTTCTAATGCTGTAAATGAGCAGGGGGAATGGGAGAATACAGCAAAGATACAAAGAGAAAGAGACTGCTGAGAGTTTCCAAGTCAGCAAAACACAGTTTATGCATGTAATGTGGGTGCTGACAGTGTTTGATTAAACAGAGCTGTTAAATATGCATACTTTTTTTTGCATTTTTTCAACCCCAGAATGACTTGTTGCTCTCTGTTACTAGGCATGGGCAATCAGGCAGTGATGGAGAAAATAGAACTGTTAATTATAATCATCACAATTTTTACTTTTTTTTTTTTTTATTTTTGTGTTGAATCATTAATTGTTAAAAGCCTGCTAAATTTGAGTTTCCCTGTCAGCATTGATTGCTTCAAGGGCTCCTGGAGGGTGCAAAGCTCGGAAATTCAGCCAAAAAGCCATGGTGGTTCCCAGACGTGACTTTTTTTTAAGACCACAGTCTGGCGAGCAAGTGGAGTTGATGTAACAGCAGGAATATAGAGGATGAAAACTAGCTTTTTATAGTAGGTGCGGAGGAGGCTAGATAGTTTAGCAAGAGGAGGTGAAGAGAGGATAGTGTATTTGGCAATGAGGGCACTGTATCCATCCTACTCCTCTGGCTGTACTGAGTGGAGTTCCTGGCAGGCTCAATGGCCCTGCACCCTTCTGATAACTCACCCGCTTGGCTCCCTATTGTCTCTACATTCCAGTGGCTTAAAATGGAGGGCACCTTTTCTAACAGCATATCAACATCCATGAGAAGAATGCCTAACCCTCAGTATAGAGCAGGAAGCTGGGGAGGAGAGAGCGCTTTATTCTATCACTCTGATGATTTTGGCTTGACTTTTATTTACAGTGGAGTTGCACTTTGAACTGCATGGTTTTAATAGGATGAGGCGTTTCTTGATTGAGACTGAGGTGAAATGCTTGAAGTGCGTTCATTTGATGTGTGTTAGCGATTAAAATTTCCTTGAGTGATGTGTGTGAATAAAACTTGTGGTGACTGCTTGGCCAGACACGGCGCCTGCTCTGTGCCCTCTGCCCACACGTATGTGTGTGCATGCCTCTGTCATTAAAACACATCTGACACTGGTGCACCAGCCTCTACCCAGAAGCTCTTACTCCATGGGGGGGAGGGCTATAAAACCTGAGCCACACGCATGTAACCGCCTGCTCTAACCCTTTATCCCCAAGCAGCTAGAGTGGGAAAACTGTGAGAGTTTAGTGGCAGTGTTGGCCCCTCCTGTTCACATAGACTCACCCAGTACTGGAAAAACAAGATGTTCGTGACTTTTCCCCCCTCTGCTCTTGTGTCATCATCTCTCTAACCCTTTTTCTCTTTATTTCGCTTAGCTTTCCTCCATCAGGCCCTTGCTCGCTGTCAAGTGCAATTGTCATCAGCATATTCATGTCCACAGAGAATACCTTCCACTGTCACAGAGAGAGAAGTATTAGCAACACGGTGAGAGAAGGCCAGAGAGTAAAATATTAAATGTTCTTTCTGTGTCATTTTGGGATTTTTCAACCAGCAACCACCTTAGATCAGTCATACTTTTTGACATTTTGGGCTTGCTCTGTAATACATCTACTGTATGGCTTTTAATATATTCATGGCCTGTAGATCTGATGGGATTTGGACTGATGGAAGATCCTGTTGCCCCTGTAGCCTGTTAGGCTGCTGGGAACTGTCACATGTCCTACCTCCAGAGAAGCCTACATATAAATATAGGAACTTTTTAAACCTTGTAGGTGTAAAAAAAAAATTATATGCCAAATGACAGCAAGTATTTTTTTCAAATGTGGCACTGCAGTTGCTAGCAGGGAAGCTGTGTAACAACACACTGGACATTGTCACTATAGCCTCTGCACAATAGGTTAGAGGCTGTGTGTTTGTTTATGTGTGTTGTATAGGAGTGCCACAGCACCAGCACAATGCCCAGAGCTTGGGGTTCACCCTTGTCTGCAGTGGTGCTGTGATGCAGACAGACAGCCCTCTCCTGTGCTCCTTGAGGCTCTGTCTGTGTGTGTATATTTGTGGTTGTGATTACGTACGACTCAGAAGCAGGCCAGCATGCATCGTTGGTGGCTGACCTCCAAGGACAGGTGCCCCTGCATCCTTCAGTAGGCACACACACCCTCACAAAATAGCCCCTGCACCCGTTTCCTCGATTAGAGATAACCGAACAGACAGTTGCCTTGTGACAAAGAAACGCACGCATCAAGCCTGTGTAGCTGCATGCTGTGATCATCCGCAGGGACTCCATCTTCTCTGCAGCCACAGGGTGTGTCTTTCCTGCCAGAGACAGACAGGCTATGCATGCAGGCAAGCCCAGTGACAGGGACAAGGAAAACAACAGCCTGGAGTTTTTGACTGTCCTCACCAGGGTTAGTTTATATTGTTTAGGGGAATTACACCAACATCACTTTAAATTTGTAATCCCTCTGTAATTAAATGTGACTTCTCTGATGGCCTTTTGAATTTTGCAGAGGCATTGGTGCGGTGGAGTGCGTAAGCAGATGTGGCTATGTTTAAGAATTTAATGCAGGGGTGTCACGGCTCATTGTAACAGCTCAAGAGACGAACAGTTGTGCTTCTCTTTGTCAAGGAAAGCTTTCCACTGTGCCATTTGAATATTTCAGGTTTGGAAATTTAGCTTGAGTGAAAATGTCCCATTTTAACAGTGTCAGAGATCTCTTACCCTTCATGGTCCCCATTAGCCAGTGTGTGCAGTATTTAAACATGGGTGATTTGTTTACCATTTAATGTATCGCTGTGCTCCCTAGCTCTCCTCCTTTCCTTATGTTTTTATTTTGGCTGAAAATTGTGTTGGATTATTTCAACACATTTTCCCTTTATCCTGTTGGAAGCCAGTTTCAAGTGGAGAGGATTACGTCGGTAAATACGTTTCCTTTTGGTACAAAGCTCCCAAGCCACTCACCAGTGAAAGGGGGCCTTGATAAGAAAATTGTGTCAAGCAAACTACCTCACGTCACAACTTGCCTCCCCTTTAACACCCTCTCCACTCCATTTTCTCCTTGTTTCCTCTCCACCATTCCCACCCAGACTAATTCCGGGTAGTTACTTTTCTTTTTTCTGTTCAGGACTATTTTGACATCAAGTGTGGATGATGAAGTAGGGGTAAGCCAACCCCAGTGTGGCCTGTATATGTCTTAATATCACATCAGACAGAAAAAAAACTTTAAAATGTATCCGTTAGAAAGCCTGTATATGATTTGAACACTCTTCTTCCTTGTTAATATTTTATAAACTCAAGTGCTAAGTAATGCCAAAGTGTGGAGAATAAAAAGCAAACCATGTTGCTGATTTTGCTATGTTGCAGGTGATTTGTGAAACTCGCTATATTTGATTCTTGATTCTTCAGTTTCATCGGATACATACCAGTGCAGCGTATAGTGTTTCTTAGAATTTATCCTGAAAACTTGCTCCTAAATTCAACAAGTGAGAGACTGTTATTTCCTTGAATATAAAATTGCATATAGATCACATTATAGGCTGAATTGTAAACACATTTCCCATTTACAAAACCTTGGACCAAGGAGTTGTTTTCCTGAGCTAATGCAAAATGACAAAAACATGACATATGGCTCAATGTTTTTTAGCCCTATCTGTGCATCTAAACCTGCGCCATCACATTTATGAATATTTTAAATAATAAATCCAATCCCATACAGCTACGCTTGGACTGTTGGTAGCAGGTGCTTCCACCAAGTACGGCACATCCACTCTAAAAGGCATAGAGCGGGCACAAACTCAAAGTCTGCTCGCCAATTCATCTGTACCGTTTGTGTTGATAAGGCACCGGCCTGACATCTGCAGACTGCTGCTAGCTAGCATTAGCTACCTGGCAGGAACAGACTGAATAAAATAGAATCCACACAGCTTCAAATCTCATATCCACAGATGATATCTCTTCAACAAACACAGAGCACAGATCACATCAGTCTTTTTTCAGTTTGTCCTTCTCGTAGATGTGATCTCTAGGTTTGCTACAAGATAGCCACAGTCCGCTTACCATTCCGTGTTGCGACAGTCCCATAAACTGCAATGTAGAGCAGCTTAAATAGGGTGTGATTATTCGCATCACAGTTTATGGGACTATCGTGACTCATGGCGGCTCTGTGTTACTTTTTAAAAAACAAAAATCCTTTTGTGCACATTGTAAAAACGAATTTTCCACATACACATCATACAGCTCTAAATGAACCATTAGCTACAAGTACCCACTGCATACACATAACATTTAGCACAGATGTACATGTTTACTGAGAAAAGGTGCAACTGCGTCCAAATAAAATTATGTAATTAATCGAAAAATCTATTTTCTTTTTTTTTCTTTTTTTTTTTTACCCAGCCCTAGTGGGGGTCACCCATCATCTTTGTTCTTGAAAGGCATAAAGTGACATGCTGATGTAGTAGATTGGCATGATGTATGTAGTTGAGGCAGCAGTCTTTGGAAGTTCACAGAAAGTGGAATCTGTATATATATACAGTATACATATATGTGTATATGTGTGTGTGTGTGTGTGTGTGTGTGTGTGTGTGTGTGCGCGTACGCGTGCGTGCGTGCAAAATACTGCCTATGGTCACTGTGGTCTGACTCTGCTTTCAGCCATAGGCTCACCAGTTTATTTCTCTCTCTGTATCTGCAGTATAACTTTGTGGGGAGAATCCTTGGCCCTCGGGGACTCACAGCCAAACAGTTGGAAGCAGAGACAGGATGCAAAATCATGGTGCGAGGCAAGAGCTCCATGAGAGACAAGAAGAAGGTAAGTTCATCAGGATGGCAGTGTGCCCAGTGTTAATGTGTTTTATCTCTTGATAACAATGTTACTCAGTAGATTCCACTCACAAATAAAAAGACCTACATTTATTTTGCCAAACCAGCACACACCAAAGCTCACCTCTTTCACTCTCCACAAGGATCTGTCTAGAAATATTACACAATAATGTGAAACTTGGTGGGACTGCTGTCACGCAATAACAGCCCTGTAGAAACATGAGGCAGACACACGTTGAGTTGATGCCTGGTGGCTGCATTCTGACACTTGATAGGGCTGTTTGCACAAAGCTGTGCAGTGGAAAGTACAGAAAGCAGTAGTAAGGAGACAGCCAAGGCCAGGGAGCTGCCTCTATTTCTGGACCTGCTGAGCCGAGGTTGGAGACATAAAAGGCTAATGCTGTGGGTCAACATATCCCATAACCCAAGGGGTGAACTTAGGTAAAAACCTATTTGCATTATTTTACTAGGAAAATGTGTATTTGCACAAACTTTTGTACAATGTTTTGGCCTGAACCAGCCACAACATTTGAAAGTCCAGACTGACTGTGTTGCACAGTAATGTTGAAGAAAGTCTGTCAGACTGCTTTTGGTCGTCCTGTATCGCAGTACTGTCAGGTCAGCCTCGCAGTAGTAAGTCTTTTAAGCCTACAGAGTTGACTCATGGCATGTTTCAGCCTAAATATTGAATTTTGATACACGATACGATTACGATTAAAGCAGATAATTGAAAAATGAAAACCTGAACTTTGAATACAAAAAACTTGCATGCTTTCCCAAGGCGTTCCAAAGTGTGTCAGATCAGATTTGTTGATGTTCTCTGAAGTTTCTTTGAGGACAAATTGACAGTTTTTATTTCAAGCATCTGTGCATGTTTCGCCCATGAGCTTTAGCCGTGCTATTATGGCTGCCTTTGGCTGATTTTATTTTTATTTTTTCTTCATTGAGTGACACCTTTTGGAGTTGAATTTTTTGAATCTTATTTTTTCCCTTTGTCTGAACCTCCCAGTTGCCCACATTTGCTAGGCAGTGGTGCTATATTACAATGCATTATATTACAAGTCTGAGAAATGTAAGTGTATTTCATCCCTCTTGGTATGGGAATCACCTTCTCCACACACACACACGCACGCACGCACGCACACACGCACGCACACACACACACACACACACACAGTCCACAATTTATTGTAACTGAAACAGGGTTCGTACACACAGATGCACAGAGATTTTCAGCTGAGTCATAATCTTAGAAGCTCCAGTTTGCTGCAGGGCTAACATTTTCTTCCCTCTTTCTTTTTTATGGCTCCTCCATTCGTATTTTAATTTCTATCTCTTCTCATTTCCCTTGGAGTGTGTTCATTATCACAGAACAAGATGAAGACATTCTGCTATGGTTCTTTCTTTGGAATTAGATCCAGAAGTAGTTAAATGGGAGTGAACACGCTCAAGCATGTACAAACCCGCATGCACGCACACACACACTTTAGAACTTCTTAGCTCATTACATGAATCTATGATTACCTTCATAATCTCTTACTATCTTAAAACTTAATGACATGTGCCAGTTTGTTATGCTGTGTGGCGCAGTGACGGGACCTGTGAAAGGCCCTGCACAATTAGTACACCAACAAAGGCCCAATACAGTTAAACATTTATACAAAAATACAGATGAGTGCTTTGTAGAAGGTACGAAGTTAATGTGAACATTTTAAAGCAGCCAAACTGATTTTCTACACACAACCATATAATTAAATTATTATTGTTTATTGTTTATTTATTAATTATTGTCCTCCATTAAAATTATGTTTTCCTTTCTCACCACGTCCCTTACCTTATAGTCCTCTGGTGTGTGGTTTAGATATTTACAGTAACGTTGGGTTATGCTGGGGAAAAGATTATGGGAAAAAAACAGACACTTTTTACATCCTCTGCTGTTTCCACTGTTAATAAATCACAAGAATCACTATCAGGATAGCTCGCTGTACCCCAAAACATTTTGGATGGCCCGGGTGTGTCATAACTGTGGCTCAGTTGCAGACAAAGCCACAGCTGTAGCCTCCAGTCACTGCATCCTCAACCTCAGTATTTTCAGCTTGATGCCCTGTGGCAGCAGAGGAAGCCGCGGCAGCAGCTTAGCCAGTGTGTTTATTCAGGATCCATTAGCGGCAGCGTTTTTATGCTCTCAATAATTCAGCTGGTTGCTCCCTCCTGGGCCGCACTGCCTGACGGGGAGTCAGCTCACTGGAGCTACGCAGTGGTAGAGAGGGAGAGAGAAAGAAGCAGAGTAAAATAAAGAACAATGGCAGGGGAAGAAAAGCAGATCAAGTAGAAAATAAGGAGGAAAGAAGCAGGTGAAGAGAAAAATGTGGTTCTTCACACTTTGATCATACAACACCAAGTATAATTCTTATAATTGGTCACTTTCATTTTAACTCCATCCCTTTCAAATTATTTTAATACCAAGTATTTAATGACTCAGAGATTTTAATTGTTTTTGTAAAAAAAAAAAAAAAAAAATTTTACACAATACAGCTTACATTGTACATCCAGCCCACACTTTCCCTTCATTACAGATTTCCTTTGATTGTATCCTTATAATATTTTGTGTGCAGATTATTTTGGCTTTTGTCATTTAATTCTGCTTGCATGTGCTGTTCAGGCCTGCTGCCACTGATTCTGTTTAAACAAGCCTTTGCTTTGTTAAACTCGGTCATATAAATTATTTTCTCCATAGATGGTTTTTCTTATTCTAGATTTACTGATGATATTAAAATTTGAATGACTATTTACTACTACTGCAGTTGCTTGTAAAATTTTAACACATTGTCGTTTTTAACTAAGATGAAACAACAGTCATTAGTTACCATTAGCATCACATAAGTCTTAGTGACTGTAGTGCTGTCACAGGAACTGTATGTTAAGGCAAACAAACGCTATGCTCAATTGACAAGGTATATGAATTTAAGAGAGTAGATAGAGCTATTTATCTTAGAATATGGAGAGAATCTAGCAGCAATGTATTTTTTTGTTTATTGATATGACATTCATAATCATGAGCATGAAAATGGTAAAATCACTAAACCCACGTGTGTGTATGTGTGTGGGTGGGACTTGATGTTCGACTTAAATCAAAGGAGGCAGGAGAGACTAACGCAGGATAATAACCTGTCCCCAGACTGCACGTCACACTCTGATCAAACAAGACTGAATGTAAGGTGTCTGTGAGAGTGACTGAGTAAGTACAAGTACATTGCTGTGACTTCTCTGATGGAGACTTATGGACATCCTTATTTTTTTGACACATTAGTTGAGATGGGATGGATGTTTATGACACCACTAAACTAAACCCTCTCCCAGTTTCTTGTAGTTGAGTTATTTTTTTTCTTGTTTTGTTGTTAAATCTTGAGCAGTTTTCAGATGCTGCCCAAAGGGACAAAGCTTGCGAATAATGTCCTTTTTGATGATTATTGTCTAAACTGTTGGAAGGAAGAGGAACTCCTTCTGGAGCCTGATTCCACTTAAACTTTCATCTAATGTGGCAGCTTGAGTCTCCCCGGTTTTCACTTTTACAGTCATGCTTAATGCAAAACAACAGCAGGAACAACAGCAATTAAATTACAGACACATTATATCGACCACTGCATAGACAGAATAAGGATTTCCCTCGCTTTTGCAAAAACAATTCCCTAATTCTATTTTGGCCTTCACACAGTGTGAGATTACAGATGTCACCACAGACAGCTGTTTTACTTTGAGCCACACTAAATGTCCTTTCAGACTTGCACTTTGAGAAATGCTCTATATCAAATAAATTTGCTTTGATTAGTTTTTTTGCTGATTGCCCCAACACATAATAGCTAAAATTGTGGTATCAGCATGGTCACTGAGAGAACAGTATAGGCCCCCACCTCCAGCTATATTTAACTTCTGACAGCCAATACACAGTGCCACAGCACATCTCCCACGTTTCATTGCTTAAGAACTAATATGTGACATTGGCAGTCAATATGTTGAACTTGATTGGCCTGTTGGCACTGCAGCAAGCCTGCTTGTTTTGTTTAAAGTTTAAGCTGACTTTTTTTTCTCTCATTTCTTTGTGACAAATTACTTGACACAGCACAACTAAAAGCTTGTTTCTTCTTTATTAAGAATTTAGAGGGTGCTATTACGTTGATGAGAAAAGCAGAGAAATGTCCAGGTATTACTTTTGGTGCCTAGATTTTATTGGCTGCAAATGGCTAGAGAGGGCAATAGGAAAATGCGATGGTTCAGGACATTGAGGATGGCAAATAGCAGGAGGTGTAGCAACAGCAGCAGTAAGGTTTATTGGTGCTACAATTAATTTAATTACTTCTGTTGAGATATACTGTAGTATGGTTCCTTTTTCCACACAGAGCTAAAAATCCTGACATTTAGCTGACCTGTTCAGGATGGCATACTGTTGTAAAAGTAATCTAACCCAATGCAATCATCAGAGTTCACTAAAATCATCAAGCCTTATTAAGTTGTGTGTTATTTCAATTCTTAACAGCCTTTTCCTCAGTGAATGCATTCATGTTTAAGTTATTCTGTCTTACTTGGAAAATCAATTCAGTTTTGATCTGTTTCATATTATTTCACATTTCTTTATCAGCGTTGATCGTTCTTCCTCTTCAGTTGCGCTTGTCCTCTCTTGTCCTTCAATGCCCCTGCAGTTCCCTACTGCACCTGTTTTGTCTGCTGGCATTTAGCCTCAGTTGCGTTGACCCCAGTTGGGAACGTCTGATCGAAGAAGAAGGGACTGTTCAGAGTGGGAGAGTTGAAACAGTGAAAATAGTTTAATTTATGAGTGTTAAAGAGCAACATAGCCAGGACAAAATTGTGGCACCACATAATCCAAAATCCTATTGAAGCAGCAGTGTGGTATATTAAGTAGGGCTGACCTTCAGCCTCAACACCAAGGATTGAAAGCTCTGTGTCTGCAAATGTGCACCCTGTTATGTGCCCTTGCAATAAATCCCTTTCAGCTTCAGGGGTATACCTGACCCTGTAGTGTGACTTCCCTCAGGCGAAACAATGATACTAACAGAATCAATAACATAAAGAAAAGTGAACATGAAAACAGCCAAGTTGCACTGCCACTCTTTTAAGTACAACCTAAAAAAGGGAGGGCAGAGCTAGCAGAAAAAGAGTCCTATATTTTTGTAACCTTTTTGTATGTGGTTTCATCCATGTTGAAAATTGAGGCCTTAAAGTTTATTGGTCTCAATCCGAGGGGTGTGAAAGCCAGCAGGCAAACAGGTGTTCTAACCAACACGCAATCTTATCCCTCTGAACCTATTCTTAGATGTCGTCTCTAGATGCAGTGTCCGTGCTATTTATTCATGCTACATATTTTGCCAAAACCGATTACCCTGGTATGTGGTCATTGCCATGGCATTTGATGTCGGCCAGCGTGGACATTATCTTCAAAGGCTTTCCCAGTATTCCCTTTAGCACTTGCCTCACCTCCTGTCTCTTTTGTCACCCTCCCACCCTGCCTCCCCCCTCCACCCTTCCCCCTGTTTGTCATGCTGTCACTTTCTCTCAGAGGGCACACACTGACCTTGTTCACAGGCAGTCATGCTGGTGTGAGGTGTGTGCGTGTGTGTGTGTATGTGCATGCGTGAGGTGTGTTATTCCTCTTTTCCCAGATCTCTTTGACTACAATCTAACCAAATCAGAATCTGCCAGGGCGAACACAGACACGTGATTGACTAATCTTGTTGGGTTCAACTTCAGCAACAGTCTTGTCAGTATGTACTGTGTCTACCATGTGTTATTATACAGTGACCAGCATGCAGAAGCAGCCCTCGTGGCCTGTCTTTCTGTGTCCTCTCTAGAAAATGCTGAGTCACCTTCCAATCCCCATGTCCCCTAATAGGCCATAAGCAAACAGCCATGGTGAAATAATGGCCTGACAGCTGAAACTAGGCCCTCCCCCTGTGTGGAAAAGGGGAAAACGAGAGTGGAATATTGAACTTTCTTGTGTGCGTGTGTGTGCGTGTGTGCGTGCGTGCGCGCGTGCGCGCGCGTGTGTGTCCGCGCGTGTTTGTCTGTTGTAAAAGAGCAGTGCCATGGCAACAGCTCTCTGTGGAGTAGAAAGCAGGTGGGTGGCACTCAGCTCAAGCTCTAAGCCCTGCGTGTGTGTGCGTGTGCGCGTGTGCATGCACGCTCCCTCTCACTTTGTGGTGCTGGTTGAGTGTACTGAAATCATGTCAGGTAGACCCCCCGTAGAGCGCTGCAATGCATTGTTTGTAATTAGACACCCTCACAGTAGCTCACTACTCAAAAATGAGCAGTGATCTGAAGTTGAGGTGGTTTGTATGGGCGGGGTAAACGACACAGTGCTCATCAACAGTCTGCACAAACCTGCGCCAACAGCAGGAGGGGAGAAACCTGGGACACAGTTGACTTTTCGAAACTCTGACCTCCTTTGGAAAACGAAATCACAAATTTGATGTTTAAACATTTTAGAATTATATTCGTTTTGACGTTCCTGTTTTGTTTTTGTGAAATTTGTCAAATATTTGTCAAACACAATAATCCTGTTTTGATGATTTAATATGGTGTCATACATCAGAGAATCCGAGGTTGTGTCTTTTTCAGACAACCTAGACCTCAACTCCTCACCTCAGGGGGAAGTCAGCTTTAAAACCGCTGGCTGTCATGGTTGCACAGTGACATGTGATACAACCTCAAAAGCCTTTTAGAGCGTTCTCAGTGTGTCTTCGCTGCATTTACCATCAGCGGGGCAACCAGAAGAGGGAGGAAAGGAGCTATGCTAAATGGAGAAAAATATATATGGATAAAAAAAACTTCTACCAATGTGAAGCTACTCCATATTTGTATCTACATATCCCATTTTACCTTTTCACAAGAGTGAGGTGTGACTGGGCTTTTCTTAAAAGCGCCTGAAAAACGTGCGCATTGTGCACCATTTCCAAAACTCAGCATCCCCAGTTCAAATCTTGAAACGGCTTCACATGTAACTGTGTTGAAAGGCTATTGAGCAGTGATGGTTGGTTTTCAATACAGCCCATTTTGCCTTTGATGTAGCGCTAGTGCTACAATTTGGCACTCTGAGTGCTTTGGTGCTGCCTTTTCAGGAGAAAAAAAACAACTCCCTCAGAGAGCTATTGTTACTTAGACAGTATTGTCCACACAAATACAAGTAAGAGACAGAGGCACACACTTGTGTACCTTCACTCACAATCCTGCGGCACTTTGAACTATCACATGCATTCCTACTAGTTAAGTTGGTTTGGTTTAAAAATCCCCATCCATCTCTCTCTGATCTCTCCATCCATCCATCTTTCACTGATATTAATTGCTGCAGGGCTAGCTGTCGTCTTTGTCTTTGTGAAGCGAGGGATCTATTAAAGAAAGGTGTCCTTTCAAAGTTAAAACTAAATAGCTGACTAAAGGGCCACTCCTGTCATTCTGCTTCTCTTTACAGGGCCCTGTCGTCCTCTGTGTATGCCTGGCTCTCGCCTGCTCTTCCTCTGATATGCTATGTTACTGCACTGGAGCTCCAGCACACCCACACTGTTATTTTCACTCACAGTCTCTCTCACTCTCCCTCTTTCTCTGTCCAGGAGGAGCAGAACAGAGGGAAGCCAAACTGGGAACACCTAAATGAAGATCTTCATGTCCTGATCACAGTGGAAGACACACAGGCCAGAGCTGAGATCAAGATGAGAAGAGCAGTGGAGGAGGTCAAGAAGCTCCTCGTACCTGCTGTGAGTATATACCCTGCACTTGGTCATATACAGACTTCATTTATGCAAAAGTAGCACCCCTTTGACCTAATAAGATAAATAGATTACAGGGCAGTTGACATAAAGGACATGGTTTAACTCTGATTTAAGTGCAGTAATGCTGAGAGAAACATCTCAACTGTCTTAGTCCAAACAACAGGATAATGGGGCTACATATGGCACAACACCTCTATCCCACTGTTAGCATCCTGTTTACTTCCATATATAGACCAGGGGAACAGGTTGGCTGTACCCCCAGCAGAGTGGAAAAACATAGCTAGCTGCACACACCTCCTGTGAGTGCCACGTTTCATCTCCGCATCCCCTCTGCCCCAACTTCCTCATACACTGCCACTGGTGATTTCTGCTGGTAGATTTTTGGCATGCAATGTGTATTTTCCCTGTTAACTGTGGAGACCAGGTGGACAGGGCAGCTGAAGGCCCAGATTTGCCATCAGGTGGCAATGCACAGGGCTTGGTGGTCTGCGGAAATGAGACCAGCCGATGCCAGGCATGCAAGGTTAAACAAGGGATGTGGTGTCATTTGAATGGTAATGTTGTTAAGCTGCTTTCCTTCGTGCACTTTATCCTGTAAATGCAGAACTATGCTTACATGTGTGCTTTGCATTTACATTCTTTCACTTTGGGAGAAATAAATGCAGCAAGGAGGATGTTTGCCCTAAATATAGCTCCATCACAGTACAATTCATCAGCCTGTAATTTTTCAGTAGCAGAATTATGATGCTTTTTACAACCACTGGGCCAGTGAACACCCAAAGAAAGACAACCCCCTTTAATTATAAACAAATATACAATGATTAGAGGAGAGCAGGAAGACTGAGCAGTGACATTGTGGAATGATGGCACATGTATATGACACTGTAAGAGTTCAATCTGAATCTGTAAGAAAGCGCCTTAAAGGGATAATCTGTATCTGTTCACATGGAAATGTAGGCTAACTTTACTATGGCTATATCTACAGCCATGAGCTGTAACTTTTTGTTCACCTGACCTGCACATTTAAGATCTTACAAGAGGTGCCATTATGCTGAGGTGCTGCTTTCTGTCTAGTACGAGAGTTCCTCCCCGTCTGCCTCAGCGAGGCCTTAGCCCAGCCTGACAATGCGGAAAGCACTTCAATTCATGTCCTCTTGTTTAAGGATTACTTGTCTCTATTCAGCCTGCCTGTCACTTCCTTAGGCACTTGTTTTGTTTCTGAGTGCAGGAGTGTTTCAGATCTCCACAGCCTGTATGTACACAGAGGATGTTGACACACTTATACATGCACGCATGCACACAAATATGTGCATGCTCACACAAACTTGAAGATGAAGCCGTTTCTGGAAGCGACAATGTTCTAAAGAGTGATGCAGAATGAGTCACTGTTAACACACACGTGTAGACACATACACAACAAAACCCCTTTTGGCATCCATTTAAGTCAATGACAGCTCTCAGCAGCTAACACTCATCTGAATGGAGTGCCACAAAAATAGCTTGCTGGCTCTTCTAGAAATCTCTGTGCATTTCACAGCCTAACAAGTGCATTAAAGATGGTCTGGTGATTCAGGCCTTGAACCATTTAGTGGGTTAAGAAGAAGCTCTCCTTTTTTATTTCTCAAACACAAGAGAGCAGCTTCTAGCTCTTTACAGGCACTAATGAAATCTTGCTCATAAAAAAGTTTCACTCTACCCTTAATTCAAATAAGAGTTTTATAGAACTAATTAATGACCCATTGCAGTCCACCAGAGGCAATTTTTCCTTCAAGCAAGGCGTCTTTGCTCAATTAAATGTAATGAAAAGATCCTTCTAGTAGATACATATTATGTGTTGTGTGTTTTTCAGGGCCCATCAAATGAACCCATAAATTCTTTGATCCTTGAGGAATAAAATGTTCCTGTCTTGTTTTGTAATATAATAACATCAACAACACATTTGTCCCATATGTTTATATATTCCTTATGTTAAAGCCAATCACTCAAAAGTATATTTTTGATCACACTACGCAACATAATTCGTATTGTTAATAGAAATAAACCAAATTGTGAACCTGGCCTTTCATTCTGCTTACATCCAGCTCTTAATGCACATTACCACAGTGGCCTGTCACTTGCCAAGGGTATGACATATCTGAATGTCAATAGAAGTGACGTAATTTCAGGGTGGCAGAATAAGCGTTGAGTTGCCCTGTCCCTGAATGTTAGGTTGGTGCATTATCTACCAGTGAACCCCCCAGGGGACTATATTTTTTCATGTCATTACGTGCATGTGCATGCAGACGTCATGAGTGGGTGGGCAGTAGGACTGGCTGGCAGTAATGCCCTTTATCATGCTAAACTAAATTGGATTAAAGTATGGACGCACTGGGTACAAACTGTTCTAATGAAGGGCATCTTCTCCACATTTGGCAGCATAAAATCGCCTTTATTAAATCGCACAGGAAACAAAATGAGGTCATGCTTTTTATTTCCTTTCAAGGAACAGGCTTTACTTGTCATTGAGGAGGACCCAGCTCCAGAAGTGAAACAAAGAGGAGGGATAACCTAAAGGTTGTTTTGACTGCAGACCTGCTGGTAAATTAAAGTTAAAGGCTTTATAATGATAGTTTTGCTTTGAAATTATCTCATAATTGACTTGCTTGGATTAGAAGCCAGGATGTCTAGCACGGACAAACCTATACTTTAAAACCAATTTAGCTGAACTCACAGTTTATTTGTGTAATAAGAGAATTGTATTGTATAAAGAACATTTTTTAACTGTAATGTTTTCATTTGATCATTGAAAGTTGTACATGACAGATTTGTTCAGAATCATAAAACTAATGAGTTGAATTTTTACCTTAGATAAAAGACTCTGTCAAGACATATGACAGTATTTACCGTATATTGTAAATACACATTGTCTGTGTCTGAATTCATTATCAGCATTTCAGTGGTTGACATGTTAGTAGAGCAAACATTGACTATTGTGTAATGCCCTGTCAGTGGCTGCTCCTGACTCAGACTTTGGTTGACAGTTGAAAGATGGTACTGATGGGAAGTGTTAGGTTCACACTCGTTCCTCTTTGCCCTCGGTAGTGCTCTTTTGCACCCTAGTCCTGTGAACTTTTCAACTATCCATGAACTGGGAGCAGGGGAACATCAGCGAGATGAGAGAGACACAGGGAGGGAGGGAGAGAGAGATGGGTGGGAGAGCTTGATTGAGCTACTCTTTCAAGTGTGGATTTACTCCACTGATCCTGCCCTAGTACCCACACATATTCACACACTAGCTTACACCCACCAGCACACACACACATGGATATGCATGCCCAGAAAAATGCTTCCACATGCATGCACATACACACACATACTGACTAAAATGCTCCATTTATCCCTTGAGTCCTTGGTTAAGGCCCTCAAACGGAGCCGGCAGCAGAGCCCCACTGCACTTTAGGTAACCTCCACTTAGATACTTGCAGAGCTGTATGCATAAACCCTGACTGGCTTTTCCACTGCCCCTTTCTGTCCCCAGAAGCACTGAACAGCAATAATGACTCAACTGTAGGCAGCTATTGTCCTGTGATTGACAGCAGAGCCTGGCCAATTGTGAAAGAGGCTGGAAACCTGACTTGTGTATATGCCATGATTATGTAGAATGATGTAGCTATCACAAATAAGAATCAACTCTCGGCTGACATTTGTAAATAGACACCCGCTGAGGTCCAAATCCATCTGAATTACCTCCATATGTTATTAATGGTCTTCTGGTGCATTGTAGTCCCCATGTCAAACAAAGCTTGGATAGCAAACACAGAAATTATTCTCTTGTGTGAGAAGTCTTGGACTGCTAACTGTATGCATACAAGGTGCCACATATACACACAACTTTGTATCAAGCTAGCCTTCGGCTTCAGTGCACTTTCTATATAATCCTCATTAAAATGCCAAACATATAACATGGAATACAGCAGAAGTACAGATAACAATAATAGGGTAACTCAACCTAGAAATACTTGGGGCAAAAATCCTCTGCTTTGCTCCTGTATATGGGTTGAAACATTCAAGCATGTTGCATCTTTGGACACACACCTATTAGATTATGTCAGAGAAGATATTTTTTTACCTTTGACAAGGGAGATAACATATGCTGTGGCATCATTGTTGGGGATGAGAGCAGAAGTAAAACATTCCTTAATGTTTCACCACATGTCGTGCAGAAGCTCCAAATGATTTAGTGTAGATTTACTGTTTAATTGCCAATAATTATGTTAATTGAGATTAAAGGCATTAAAGGCATTAAAATGGTATTAGGTTACATTAAAATGTACTTTTATACAGAGTGGGAGAGTGGTGGAAAGGGGGAAGCAAGAAAAAGTAGGGCATCATTTACTTTTTTTTTTTTTTTTTTTACTTTTACTGATAAAAACCTGATAAGCTGCCTTCCTGTGGTGCTTCATAGACTTAACCACTGTTAAACTAAACTTTTAAACTGTGCCATGCTTGCCCACAATGCCTGCTATATAAGCAGAGATTAAAGGTCTTCTTGGTCTTTTTGTGTCACATGTAGGTGATGAAAAACAATTTGATCAGTCTAACAGTTTATTTAGATCTATGACTGGTAGTTTTTTAGGCTTTTGCAAATGTGGCATCATTACAAATTTGTGGCACTGTGGTTGTGTCTGTTTGACTCTATTTGGCTGTATATCTGTTTTTGTGTGTCGATGCACATTTGTGTGAGTATGATTGACAGTTGTGTGCACTGGACATTGTTATGGATGTAATTGTCAGTCATCCTCTCAGGTCACAGTTGTGTTTGAAGGGTTTATAGGAGAATTGCAGACAGGTGGACAATTGAACGAGGCCATCTAAGACCAGACACAGGCCTTGTCCTGAGGTAACCCTCAGTGCTTTCGCCTAAATACACCTTTTCCCAATAGATGTAAAGAGTGCTGGAAACGTCTTTGTGTTAACATTTTGCTTTTAGCCACGTGTAGATATGGTATTTCTTTGTCAGATAAATTAAAGACACTTTAGATTTTTATCATGCAGAACTTTGTACGCACTGGAGTGTGTGTAGACAGCCGAATCATATTCTGACACAGGGTTAACACACATCTTCATGCTTCACATGCTTGAAGATTTAAGAGTAAGCCATTTTTTGCTTTTCTCTATTTCTAGCATTTGTCTTTTAAGTGATAATTCTAGATATAATTGTCAGGGGACAATGGCTTTGACCTTTGCATTATTTTTACTTGTAATGTTCCTGATATAGAAAATGAAGTATATAATTCTGTCGCTTTTCACTGCAAGTTGCACTGTAAAAATCCCAAGCAGGGATGAATCCTAAAATGTAAATGTAAACACGTTACCCTGGAAACAAACCACCAGTACAGCACCTCATGCTTTCTGAGTTATCAAATTGTTATGCTCTGTTTGTGATATGTTAGCTACATACAGGGTTTTTACCCTGGTGAAAAGTCTGTTGATTCTGGTATTTTGTGATTTCCCTTGCCAGTTTTTTCAAGTTAATTTGTTTGACCTATAGGGACTGGTAGATAATGGTGTAAAGCAAATGATTTTCATTTCAGAAGAACTTAGGGAGCAGGTCTGTAAGCACAGTCCTATAGAACTAGAAACTAACACCATGTGGTTATGTTTAAGGTATGTGAGATAATTTGATAAAGGAAGCCTGAGACCATGCCAGCCACACTGCCCTACATCTGATCCAGTGCAGTGATGGCTGGCACTTGCCGCAAGGTACATACAGTACATTAAGAGAAGTAGTCTCGCTAGCCTTTAGTCTCACACACACACACACACACACACACACACACACACACACACACACACACACACACTCTCTTTCTGAAAAAGCAGGAAAGGTTAGGTTTGAAAGGAGAACAGCACACAGAGAAAGAAAGAGCTAGTTGGCGCTGAGGCACTTTGGCTCCGGAGAGCCAAGTGCATGTCTCCCTGAATGAAACTGTCATTGCCGAGAACAAAGTGAGCATGCTAGCAGCCCAAGCAGACCAGCGGCCTCGAGCGCAAATCTCCATTTGCAGCACAGTGGGAACCCTGTCCTGCTTCCTGGCTTCAGCTCACCGCTCCCTCTTGTGCTCCAACCCGCTTTCGGTTCCCTCGATCTTTCTATTGTGCCTTTTTAAAGATCTATTTTTGGTATTTTCTCACTTATGTAGTTCTAGTCCACATTATGGAAATTAAGAGATGGTTTCAATGCTCCACTTTTTTTTTCTTTCATTTTTGTAAATGCCTTGGCAGTGGCTAGCATCGTGAGAGCTCTCCATCAGTTGCCACCGGTTTGACTGTAGTCCGTCTAGGCCAAGGCTAAGTTTCTCTTTTGGGAAACCTGTATGCCCCTTTGTTCTTACTCCAGTCTCTTGCTTCCCTGGGCCTGAGTCTCTCTTCATCTCTCTTTCTCTCTCACTCTGCCTTGGACCACCTTTGAGGAAGAACATACAGTAGATGGTGTTTTTGTAAAAGGCAGACAGATGGACCTTAATGGAAGCCAAGTTTGGCGATCTGCGGGGTGTTGTGTCTGTACTCGCCAGTATGCATCCGGCTTTGCAGAGTGTTACAATAGCAGCACCATCAGAGCCACTCAGACAGGAAAGGCACAGAGAGAAGATGATGCAGAACATGCCGAGCTAGATTTAAACAGTGGAAGTCTGTTTGAGGCAGCAGTATACTGACTTTGCAATCAATAAACATCCCTTTTTGTTTTTCTTTCCGTTTTTCTAGCTCTCACTCTCCTCTCTCTCTGTCAGCAGTGTATGACAAATGAGTACAAAACACCATCTGGCTGCATCCATCCATGTGTGCCTCCCCAATTAATGATGTTTATTCTCCGTTAGGCCTACCTATCACTACCATTCTCCACTTATTTACTCTTAATCTACTCCCCTCCCCCTCCCCCGTCACGTCCTCTGTCATGCATGATATCCAGCCATATCCATGTACGGAAGCTTATGTTTCTCAGTGGGCCTGACTGATTGGCTTGGGTGATGCATGCCTGTAACTGTGCTTGCTGCACGTGATTTTAGTGGCTCTGAATGCAATACTCATACAACGTGGGAGTTTATCTGTCTTTGGTTACTGAAGGGAAGCAAGTTGAGGTGTGATGAAACTAGCTTGTCTGTTTCTATCATCCCTGGACATCTTAGATTGCACTCCTACCGTAAAGTGTATCACCTGTAAGCCACGTGCAAGTCCTGCGTTACAGCTGCTGAGTAAAGGTGGTGATAGGCACACACATCACACTATGTGAGAAAGGCTATAAAATCTGTTCATGCCCCATGTACTGTACGATTTTGTGCATGTTAATGTGATGAATAACAAAAGTAGCTATCATCTCGCTACGCCTGCCAGCTCAAGTAGGCTTAGAGGCCTTGCGGGTAGGCAGTAGGTAGATGGTTTTAGTCAACCTGGCAGCCTTTCTTTCCCTGTTGGCTGTTATTACCTTCATCAGGCTAATGAAGGAGCTGGATTGGATCATATTAACCTCCTGATCTCCACCTCCCAGGACACCGTAGCTACAACAGGCTGGACTGCACTGTTCACTGCTCCCAGTGTGTGTGTGTGTGTGTGTGTGTGTGTGTGTGTGTGTGTGTGTGTGTGTGTGTGTGTGAGTGTGTGAGAGAGAGAATGGTGAGCCCGTCCCACCTGCACGTAGACGCTGCATCTCCCACATGAATGTTAATCATCTTTTTAATTGGCTTCCTTGACTTGGTGACCTCTACTTGAGACTGCAAGACTGCATCACTGTGCTCCTCCTTCAGTGCTGTTATGCTGTTTTCTTACTTTGCCTGTAGAGTGTGAGTGTGAGACTGGAGCTGGCCTGGAGGCAGGGTGACCTTAGACTCTCAACAATCCTCTTGTCCTCCACTTTCATCATTATCCATCTTGACATCCTCACACTCTTTGCACTCATTTATCCAGCCTTTTGGTCCTTTTATACCCTGCTAATACATTTGAGACAGGTACTTCACAGACACCTATTGAAACCCTGTAACCAGGAGAGCAGAGGAGAGCAAACACTAAAACTGTGTGATGTATAAATCGCCTCTGATTAATGATCTAGAGGTGATAAGTGGCTAATTGGAATTGACCACTTAGACCGTTTTACCACAGGAAACAGATGTGGCTTTTGCGACACGTATGCCAATAATGATCACTACTGCATGTCATTTGATTGGTCAGTGTGTTAGAAGTGACCATGATTGGCCACGTCAGATAAACATTATTTACTCAAGCATGTACGCTGACATTTCTATATCCACTGCTAACAGCCTTTTCCTTTATTAACTTCTTGGTTACACAAATAACTAGCTAGCTGAGGTCCAGCAGCCCCTCTGCACATCAGACACCAAAACAACAACAAAATGCTTAACTCCTTTGGGTTGAATGTTGACATTAACCTCAAACAAATGAATGCAGGCTCATACATGACCCTGTCTGGTATCCCAATTCACCAGTACAGAATGGTTTGAACATGGCCACAAATACAACCAGTCACATCACATGGAAAAAATCACAAATAAAAACCCACAATTATTGGCAGTGAGTCTGAAAGCTATTTTTACCTGGGCTTTGTGGCTTTCAAAGAGGAAGAGAGAATGAAAGAGAATATTTTTGTATTCATCACCTCAGAAATGCGCAGGAAGGAAAGCCACCATACTCTCCCCTGAAGACCAGGGTCGATGGCGTATTTCACTGTTGGCATACCTTTTATTTCTACTTATCTACCACCAAAAATGTTTTCTCACTTCTCCCTACATAGGAGTTGTCTCTCTGAGTGTACATCATAACACAGAAGAAAAACATATTTACAACACTGCCATTTGTTGTGGTCATAGTTACATCAGGATAAGTTATTTACAACATCAGTGCATAATTTGAAGTAAAAGACATCTCAAATTTTTGTTTGCGTTGTCTTACTCTAGTGCTGCATATAGAATCTGTCCATAGTAAAGGTGTACATTCATTCTCTTGTCCTACTCTCTTCTCTCTTTTCCCCTTCTTTTCTTCCTACCTGTCTTTCCCCACCCTCTGTTCCCTTCAATGTGTCCTTTAGCTTTTCTTTCTTTGTTGTGTATTTGCCCTGTCTCTTGCTGTCTGCTGTTCTCTTTCTCTCTCTGGGTGATTGAAGGGACAAGCCTTTCAGCACTGTACTCACTTCTATTACTATACCAGCAGTGGCCTGAAGCCACCACATCCTGTTAACAGCACACAGGTTACAAACCACAGACCAGGCTGGAGATGTCTGTCTCTACTATATAAGTCGCAAAGTCATGAAGCATGACGGTGTCAGTACATAATAAAAGTATTCAAAGATTTTTTTTTCCCTAGATTGTATGGAAAGGATGTGCCACAAAAAGCATCTGTAGTTACTTAATTGGACCAAATTTTACTGATTCTTCAGTCGCACACAATCCTCCTGTGTAAGATTTTTTATTGCTTTACAACATACGGTAACTATTGAGCTTCTGTCCATGTGTTCCAAGTCCCTCCTGTCAGCCTAAACCCGGCAGGGGGGACTTGGTGGTCTTGGCTAGAGGGTTCCTTCCCTCCACATCTCCATCTGCCCATCCCTCCTCATATCCAACTCCATGGCTCTCCTGGCGGGCAGACAGGTGGTACTGACCCTAAAGAAACAGCACCCCTGTAGGGAACAACCTGCCTAAGCCTGGCAACCTTCCCTGGTCCTGTCCTCCTCCTCTTTAATTTCCTGGCCCTAGCACTGAAACGCAGGCAGACTTCCTCAGTTAGTTTCAGCCTGGAGAGACTTGGCCCACCCTGTCTCCTATATGTAGCTGAAGAAAGCTAGGAAAACAATCTACAGCAGGTGTGAACAGATAATGCTTTTATCATGATGATAAATGCTAATTATCATGAGATAACGGTCAACAATTTAAAGCATCCCTACAAGGGAACAGTTTAATGCAGTGGCCTTGTAATCACGGGAGTATTTGTGTTTAATTTAGATGGAATTTCTTGTGTATGTGCATCTCTCCAGGGGAATACCTATAGTAAGCTCATTAGTTGTTGTGAGGGTTGGTGTTTCAGAAATGCCATAAGAGCAAATAAAGAGACAGTGTGACTTTGAATTCCTCGCTCCCTTCTGTTCACCCCATCATCAGGAGTCTGCTCACGGAGCCAGCCACAGAAAATGGTGAAAACTCCAAGGCGGGGAAAAGATTCAGATTGCAATAACATTTGTGCTGAATGGCATGTTTCATCTCCTTCCCCACCTTCCCTCACTTGTTTTATCCCTCTGTCATTCATCAGCTCGCTGGTGAGGACATTTGGGGAAGAAAGACAGCAGCACAGTAACATGGATAGGCACTGTGAGGTGCATTCTACAGATGCTAAGAGTAGAGTAAATTATATGTAATACAGTGACAAATATATTCTTAAGCCATCTAATTCACAACAGTGATTAATAAACAATTAATCACTAATATAGACTTGTTGAACAAGGCTAAATGTCAGGATGCTGGAGTGTAGAATACTGCCGCTAAGTCACTTATCGTCTGCAATGACTCTGTGTCTTTAGGTTTGGAAACTTGTCATTCCAGGTCCTGAGCCCAACTTCATCACACCACAATTAGCACTTTCTCTCTTATGCTCTCTCTTGAGCTCTTCCTTCCCTTATTTCTCCTTGAAACATCATCCTGTTGCTAATCCATCTCTTTCATTTCTTCCCTCTAAGGGGAATTAATCCTGTTTCTTCTCCTGTCTCATTCATTAGATTTTTAAGTCCGCTAAGATCCCCAGCGAAGGTGCATTCTATGTACACAGGCCCTCTGCACCACTTACAAAATTGCCTTGCCCGCTTGTGCTGTCCTTTTAATTTCAGTTCACACACATACACATGCACTTCAGTCCCTAGCCACACAGGTCCCTCACATTGTAAAATAACCTCCCTCCTAATCCACCTGGTTGTGCTTGGCTCCTCCAGGGTTTTTTTTCAAGTGTCCTAATACAGTATGCTGGAAGGAGGAGGCGGGTAACAAGGCAGGCTGAGAGGCCCGGGCAGTTTTAATCTGCCCTGGTCCTCCAGTGACGAGGGGAGGGACCCTGCAGGCCCCTGGCCAATCTCTCTGCCTCTCTTTGAAGGTCCACTTAATCCCTTTACAGAGAAGCAAGGAAATGCAGAAGTGTGCGTATGTGTGTGGATATTTTCATGTGTGCATGTGTGGGTTGATTGTAGGGAAGCTGCGGTTAGGACCCTGCAACTCCAAAGGCTCAGTGCTGATCAAGACTTATGCACATTGTCTCTCTGCCACTCTGTCTCATTGTCTTTGTCACACACACACACCACTTTATACATTGTCCACCCGCAGTAGCTTCTGAACTTCCCCCAGGGCCTTACCAGGGCCAAGCATCAACATCTGTGTAGTGGGAACAGACGCACACAAACACAGAAACACACACACACACACACACACACACACACACACACACACACATACACACTGTGCTTTCATCTCTGCCTCTCCAGTGACTGTGTGTCCCAGTGTTTAGGCAGGAAAATAGGATTGTGTAGAGCTCAGCGTTTAGAGAGCCCAAAGGCCGCCCGTCAAATTCAGCTCCTACAGTCTGTGATGCCTCGCTTTGCCAGCCATCGCTCAAGTCATTTCAAACTCCATTCTCTCAGTCCCACTAGCCAACTCTGAACTGATGGCTTTCTTTGTCTACTCCATGATGTCTCGAGTGTAGAGGCTTCGCTTTTATTTTTTTCATCGCACTCAAAGTCCCCTTCTTTTCTCTTTCACACTGTTTTTGTTTGTTAGTGGTGATGTTTGCAATACTCCACTTGCCGTCTATTGCACTGACTGGTTTTCCCATGGTGGAACTTGGGTTGTGTTCATTGGGGCACAACAAAACTAAAACCAAAGATTATTTTTTCTGTTCAATAAGCTCTGTTGAAATGCCAATGTTTTTGTCTTGCCAGAGAAGGCACACAACCTCTGTAACAATAACGTAGTGAAAAAAATAGAATATACTTTTCAACAACGCATTGAAGGAGCTTTACACAGAACAGCTAACTGTCTCATAGCTCTTCAAGCTAGTCTGTGCTGAAAATATTCAAAAACTATCACAGTGAAAGTTTTCTCTTTGGTAACATGGGGACAGATTTTTTCAATGTAAGATTCAGTTTCATGTGAATGAACTGGATTCCCAGACCTGACCCATAATCAGCCTAGGTTGTTGACATTGACACTTTGCAGAGAGAAGTTGAATCAAGCCAGACAAGCTGAGGAGGAACGCTTGCCTAAATAGGTTGTTAAAAAATTACGGCCTTTGGCTGACTGCACATATCCAGGTAGATCCATCCAAGTGGTTCCAGGTTTGAATCCCATGTCTTTCAGGAGGTACTTAGATCTCTGTTTTAGGAGAAGACTCCAGTGATCAGCTCTGAGTCAGGATCTCTGAATCTGATGCAAATCCCTTAGCAGCATTTAAAGCTCCCAAATCATCCCTGGCCAAATCCCTTCAAGATATTCCCTGCTCGATTGGATGGCATTAAAGGATCGCAGCGACAGAACAATACACCGTCTGGCAGCCTGGTGGAATGAAGGATAAAGAGAGTGGGGGGGGGGGGGGGGGGGGTAGAAGGAGAAATGGAATAGCAGTGGGTGACTAAAGTAGAAGAGATTGAGGGTGCAAATTGGGAATATGGGCTGGGATGACACATGAAAGCAATTTATCGATAGGTTATTGGTTATTGGTTGTTAGGGAACAGATGATGATGATGAGAGAAAGGGGACAGGAAAAACTGACAGCTGTTTGTTGGGCTATACAACATGGTGGGACTGCATGATCCCTCCCTCCCCTGCTCTTAGCCTGTAACATCATCTGTTTGTCAAAGCTGGTGCAGGCCAACAAGCTTTAATAATATATCTAAATCGTGTTGTTAAATCTGTATATATTTTTCTAGGTTATTTATATGAAGTTTAATCCGCTGTTAATGCTGTTATGTTACATGGAATACCAGCCCAGTTTCTGAGGATAAACAAGATCACTCAGAATTTCCGCACAGCTTTTCCCCTGTACTACTGGAAATGCTTTTGATGGGAGAGAAAAACTGTTATTTTTTTTCTCTCTCTCTTTCAGTTCTAGAGAGTGCATTGAGCTAGTAGAAAAACATATTTTCTTTCCCTCTCTCGTTTTCCTCGCCTTTCTCCCGTCGGTGACACTGAGTCCGTGTATTTGTGTGTCAGTTGATATTGATGGGGTTAGCACAGAGCACCAAGGCTGCCCACTTCACTGTTGTCCGGCACAATAAAAGGTTGTTATAAGTCCCATAGATCGAGAAGCCAGACTGGGTCCGCCACCCATATATACATTGTGTGTTATGGATAACCCCAGAGAAGCTGTGCGAGTAAACTAGGCTCTACCAATTAAATTAATGCTTCTCTGTGACATATTGAATCACCCTGAGCAACCACCATTGCTAAATCAGACAGAACAGAGGCAGCTCTGTTACTCAGAGGCCTTGGCACTTATGAGCTTTGTTATGATTCAGACAGTGGAGCATTAACAGAAGAGTTAGTTCCTGACTTTGTAATGTGCCACTTTAAACTGTACCTCAGTAAGCTGTGTGATTGACAGTAATGGGGCGGAGCAGCTGTGATGTGTTTGTAATAATCTGACTGGAGTCAGGTTCTCTTCTATGCTAATGAGCTAGTGTGTCGGTGGTTTAGCATGACTAATGGCGCACATTGCTAACAGAGCTGTCTGGGAGTGAGGAAGGGAGCAAATGAGTAAAGGAGAAATAAAGAGGCTTTACGGGAGTGTTGTGAAGGTAGAAGACAGTCAGAGAGGAGAGGTTGCAGGAGATTGCGTTGTTAGTCTGTAGGGAAAAGGAAAATACAGTTGAGTCCTGATTCTCTTGGCAGATATGTTCACAAAAGCCGAGGAGCAAGGCAGAGGAAAGAAAATTGCCTTTGAAAGTGCTGCAGTGAATTTGGGAAAGGACATGCAGCACTTACTCCCAGCACGAACTTTAAAGGTGCTCTTTATGAAAGAGAAAAGGTTATAGTTGTTTGTGGAGTGTTTTTATGTAGTTTTTCCTGTAGTTGATTGATACATGGTCTTGTCATTGAAAAGTTGACAAAAAAAAATGTGTGTACGTGTGGCATGTATTTTTTTTATTTTTGCTGGAGTAGTTATTTGATTTATGGTGTTGTCTATGAGAACATGGGAATCAGATTTGCTGCGCATCGCATCTGTGTTCATTTCTTACCCAAATCCAGCTTCCAAGTTTGCTTTAGTTGACTTGAATTGATTAAACTTTCTTGTCATTTATTTATTTAGTGTGGAGATGTTTTGAAGCTTGCTACAAGTACTCATTCCTTCCTCTTCTCTAACCCTACGCTTCTGGAGAGTGTGGAATTGTTGATAAGTCGTCTTGGCAGCGTGGCGAGAGTAATCATTTTCCTCCAGATGTTAGAGTTTGGGAAGGAACCAAAAGGGAGTGGAGAGAGGGAGGGGAACGGGAGAAAAACCAGCTGCCGCCACTACCAGTTCCACCCCTCTACATCAAGTCATCTACTCCTCCCTCCCCAAGGCTCCCAGTACCACCTCCTCCACTCTGGTGAATTTTTTCCCCCCTCCCCTCTCATTCTCAGTTCTACACATTCTGCCTCTCCCTGTATCCCAGGAGGCAGCCAGGGCAGGCTGTGTTTACTGCTGAGGTAATTGGAGTAGTTTGGAGAGAGCCTGACCCTGGCCCTGCTAAGGCCTAAGAGGTGTGTGTGTGTGTGTGTGTGTGTGTGTGTGTGTGTACATGCATGTGTGCATACACCAGTTTGTGATGACTGACAGTGAAGCCAGGGAAGGAAAGCAGGCCTTAGCCAGTGTCAGCCCACTAGGGAACAGACAAATTGGTTTTCACTACGCTGTCTGTCTTTTCTTGTCTCATATTCTCCAGCTATCCCTTTCTTCTTCCTGAATATCTCTCCATCTCTCCACCAACTCAATCATTCACGCTTTCTCTTGTACATGCTCTGCAGCGCGTTTTCTCCTCCTGGTACTCTTTTGTTTCACCTCTCTTTCTTTCTCTCTCTCCCTCTCTCTCTCTCTCTCTCTCTCTCTCTCAACTGTTCATCATTTCATCTCTCCGAGCTGAGCTGTTAGCTGAGCTGCATAGACAGTGACTCTTGCCAGATATGAGCAAAGACGCCCCCTCAGTTGCAGCCATAGACATGAGCAAATTCATCCAACCTAATCCAGGCGCCTGTTGTGTTTATCTGTGGGTGAGATGGATAGGAAAAGGCCCAGAATTGGGGTGTCAGGGGGAGAGTGAGGGTGCAGCTCTGTTAACACTCTCAGACAGCCACTCATCTGTTGCTCATTGTCATCCAGACGCACACACTATATACGTAGCATTGAACATAAGCTCTATTGTCTGTAACAATTGGCATTAGCTGCAGTTTGTATTCATCAACATATGGGCACAAGCTTTGATCAGGCGAGAGGCACAAAAGAGTGAAGCATGACAGTGATTTAGCATGCATCTAGTGACCTCATCGCAGGGTTGTCAGGTAGGCAGTGGGACACGGCTCACCTACTTTAGCTCATCGCACTCTCGTCTCCCTTCTCCTCCCCCCTCCTCCTTTTCCCTCCTTCCCTCATCCCTCTGTCTTGCTCCTCCCTGATAGCTTTTACCGCTCTGCTGATTTCACAAATAGGCCTCATTGATTGAATCTGATTCTTGTGGATAGAGCAGCTTTATTGAGTGGCTTTTTCGCTGATGGACAGGAGTGTGTGGGTGTGTGCGTTTCTTTCACACATGCATGTGTGCATGTTAGGGATGATAAAGAAAAACTTCCTTTTCTCATCCCTCTTTCACTCTGTAATCCAGCAGCTATTCCTCTCCTGGGAATTCCAGCAGCCAGATCATTACAGACACACATATACGCACATGCAGCATGCTCACACACAGTCCTAGTAATGGCTGTGTCTGAGCGAATGTTTTATTATGGGTGGTGCATGCTGACTGAGGAGTCTGTTAATTGTGGCGACACCTTGAGCAAGGCAACATTAAAGTGTTAACTGCTCTCTGTGGTGCTGTTCATCAAACATTCATCTAAGCTGTGCTTCTGTGGTAGGAAGCTGGCCCAGTACACCCAGGGCTACACAGTTCAAACCAAGAATATGTAACTTTTGCTGAGGTGCGGCAACAGCGGCCTCTGCAGACAGTGGTAATTACAGGACACTGGCGCATTAAATTCTGTTGGGCCCTGAGACCGATTGATTAAGGGTACTGCAAGCAGCATACCGCTAGAAGCTAAGACATCATGTACAGAAAACAAAGCCTATCAGCCACTCAGGCAACAAACACAAAATCATCTCAGTGCAAACCAGCAATGACGCTGTCAAGTTAGCACTCAGCTAATACAACTGACCCAAAACATCTGAACCATCGGCAGTTGAGTGCTCACGTTTAGATGCTAGGAGCTAGTCTGTCTGTCACTGCCTAATGTCCATACTGAGAATACTAAGCTAGCTTCTTCTTATAGCTAGATGTATATTGACCCAACTATGGTCTGCAGGTGGTGGTGTATGACCGAAAGCGTTTCGTACTTATTGTGGGAGATCATAGCCACTGAACATAGTGCAAGAAGAGGTGTTTGGGATACAAGTCTGTGTGTCACCATAACGATTTTGAAGCTGTTATTTTAAGGTAAAAAGTCAATCCATGTTCACTCTGGTCACCAGAATTGTCTTTCGGTTTCTCTCGATCTCACAGCCATTTTGGATATGCAATTTTATTTGTTGTGTAGGTCAAACCAGAGTGCTGACATTGCCGGCACTTCTCAAAGCATCCACAGAGCACTACAGAGAACATAAACAGAGAAAAACAGGGAAGTGTTGCAGCAGGGAATTCGTATTTTGATGGGGAAAAATGAGCTTGTTTCAGATGTAAATCAGAAATGATCTGTCGGGGTTTGGGGGCTTTAGCTAACAAACTGTGTTAGTGAGAAGATGGAGCTATATCAGCAGCACTCCACTGGGGATACACACATTTCACACACAGCAGCGCACACCTCATCCTAGCAGCAGCATCTGTGCTCTTCCCCTCTCGCTGCCCTCTATTTTGTGCCTCTCTCCTCTCAACAGGCGGTGTGCCACCTAGGCAGAGTTGGATGGATGGTGGCACCCTCTTCCCCTGTGCCCATTTAACACTCACAACCCTGCAGATCCATCATCATACAACACACACAAACACACACAAAGCCCTAACATTCATATCCCAGCATATATTTGTCCTGAGCCGCAGCCTGCTGCCAAGTCCTTTGTATCTTGTGAGAGACCAGCCAATCTCTAATGACCCAAAAATGTGTTCAAATTTTTCTGAATTTTAAAAGGTTAGTCTTGTCACAAAATATTTTAATTGTAGCTACAAAGACACTATGGATCTGTGGTTCTGCAGTTTGAACCTTGCTCATGAGGGCTGCCTGCTCTTGATTCGGGATGAAAAACTAAGGAGTTTGTAAATGATTGTTGGGAGACGGCAGACCTGTGTGTTAGGGAAAGCTCATGACAGGTAAGGTTTTTGCAGAATAGATAGTCTTTATATAGCTCTCATAAAATAAAAGGCAAAAACAAATGTTTTTGTTGTCACAATAAATGTGTTAAGATGTGAAAGCATCTTAACCCCCCACCCCCCATCTGCCCGACCACCCCCACCCCACCCCCTGATGATTTGCATCTGGTGAAGTTATATTTTCTTTTTGTCTTGCCTTTTTCTCTTTCCTTCCCTCAGTTTTGTCTAGCAAGTCGGCTTGGCCTACTTCCAAAGAACCACTGACACAGTTTTTAGGGAAACACACACAAAGAAGGAAGAAAAAACAGCTGCTTTGAGTCATTAGTACATTTTAGCAGACTTGTGGGGGTTATTTTTGTTTGTTTGTTTTGTTTTGGTTTGTTTCTTACTTTTTTATATTTTACAAGTTTGTAGAGGTCATGGTCTGATTTAATTTGTGGTGTAAGTAACTGAAGAGAAAGAGGGAAGGGAAAAAAAGGAAGAAGCAAAGATAACAATGACAAATTGGATTCAGTGCTGTTTACTTTGCACACTTTTAGGTGTGATAGGCAGCTATTTCAGGTCTTGTTCATGCATGTCTACAAGTGTTTACATAGAGGTTGCAGCATCTAATTAGAAATGTAAAGTAAATTTTGACTCTCCATTGTGGAAGGTTTACTTGCCCATGTTAGCCATTGACCCAGGCCATGTTTAATTAACCTAGTGATGTTATCGTCGTTTATGCTGTATGTCAAGTGGTTCTCTCCTCACCTCTAAGGCTGAGGGTAAGGGGACAGAATACGGCTTGGCAACAATTTAGGGGGTGTGGTGTGGTGTGTGTGTGTGTGTGTGTGTGTGTGTGTGTGTGTGTGTGTGTGTGTGTGTGTGTGTAAAAATGTGTTAAAATTATTGAGGAATGCATTTTTTAATAACCACTTAATGTGTAATTAGGATAATTGTATCACAGGGTTTTGATTTGATATCAAATACTGGGTTCACAGTTGTGCATTACCATGTTTTTTTTGAGCAACAGAATGACTAATGAATTTATAATTTGTAATTTTTTGTAACGTAAAGCCGTTTGTTTAGTATCATATTTTTGATGATAGGCCACAGTAAAATTGTGAATTTCTTCAGCTCTGGGAGCACATCAAATTTTGATAAGAAGAAAAAAATGTGAATCATGTATGTTGCGTCACTAGTTTTTGCACCACTGGTCTTTTGTCTGTCTTTGCAGGGAAAAATGTAGCTTTGAAAAATGTTGGTGTATTTTTGTGCTTTAAGACTTCCCCACTAAAAGAAAAGAGAGACAGAACTGTGGAGGTAGTGAAGGAGAGAGAGAATTTCCTTGCTTCGTTAATTGGCAGCTCTGTGGTACACTAAATATTGCACACACACACTCACACACACTCACTCACTCACGCATGTTCACACACGCACACACACACACACACACACACACACACACACACACTGTGAAACTGAAAACTGTGAAAACTGTGACTGCTCTGAGGCCAGTGCCTTATATTTAGTCAAGGGAGACCAGCCTCTGTCACTTTTTCTCTTGCTTAACCTAGCTCTTTTTCTTCCTCTCTCTGTGCCTGTGTTGAAGAGGAGTCTCAGGGGAGGGCTTAACTCTGAGCCCTCGTTCTTTTTTCTTTTCTTTCTCTCTCACCCCTTCCACGTCTTTCTTTCCTTATCGTCCTCTGAATGGAGCGGCAGACTTGTTGTTGAACTGTGAATTAGTCCAGGAGACAGACTCTGCTCAAAGATAGAATAGAGAAAAGAGGGAGGTTCAGTATCTGCCTTCCTGCTTTATTACTGCCACCACATTACTGTGTGTGCAGGTGATGCGTTTACATGTAGATGCAGAGTGCATGTGCATAAGCCTTTGTGTTCGTGAGTTGAAATAGTGAATGAGCGAGCACCACAGCTTTACCTTTTTATAGTGGCAAAAAGCATGAAATCAATAGTTCACTTAAGGTGAATCTGAGGTCAGTGAGGTTTCGCATGCCTGTCTTTGCACCTTTTAGTTTGGAGAGTAATTCACATAAGGCCCCGCTGAAATTGTGATGTACAACCTGGAAAATCACAGGGGCTTTTGTGTTGTCATGGTTATTGAGTGTTCGGTAGCTTCAGAGGAAATGGAGTTTGGGGGTGTGCAAAAGGGAAGGGGGGAATGGATGGGTGTGAGTGGGAGGAGGGGTGCTATCTTAATTGCTTTCCGTGAATAATTTCAGTCCCCTAATTTGGCGATAATGACAGTGGCTGCTGCTTTTGTATTTATTTATCCAAACATTAATTGACAGGACTGACATTAGCCAGGGCGGTTATTGCGCATTTGATTGCGCACAAGGGAGCAAAGAAAATTACAGTAATTATCATTCTGATATGGATTATGAATATGCATTCCCACACTTAATGTTTCTGTCAGCATTTTAGTAACAACAAGGCACTCTGCCATGACAACAGCACTTTAGCTTATCTCTATCTCCGTTTCCCTAAACCCAATCCAACCGGTGCTCGTGGAGAACAGATGATATGTCTTGTCCAAATGATATAGCTGCTCCACTGTTGCTTTTTAACAACACGGTCATGTAGTTAGGTGAGAAAGTTGTCATGTGGATTGTTTCAGCTGGCCTGTAAAGGGGTGGTATTTATGTGTGGTTTGTTTTTGTGGATAGATGTTATAATTTTCTCTTTTTTTTTTAATACAGGCGGAGGGAGAAGACAATTTGAAGAAGATGCAGCTGATGGAGCTTGCAATTCTGAATGGGACATACAGAGACAACAACATCAAAACACGTAAGTGAGACGCCATGAATACTCACACACATATCCACACTCCACATAGTCCATCTGTTTTGCACCATACACAACTAATCTTTTGACTGCATTGACTATACATACTTTGTTATATCAGAGAAAACATAATCTTTTATTTCTGTGTTTCTCATTAACTAATACTGTTTACCTTCATCAAATTAATGTGTAGTCAGATCTCCTGTGTACATACCATCATATTATCTCTTCTGACCATTAGCAGACCTCTCTCTCCCTCTCAAGCTCTCCAAACAATTCATGTTTACCTACCCCTCCATGAGGAGGACAACTTCCATTCCGTTCTTCTCCGTACTTCTTTCCTCCTCAACCATCCCACCCCACCCCCCACCCCCCCACCCCCATCCCTGCAATCCAGATGCAATCGCTCTGTATCACTTGCTCTTGGCGGACTCTAAACCTCCAGCACATTGCTGTATTCCACTTGCTCAACTCTGCATGTTCGTCACTAGTTCACACATCTACAGCGTTTGCTCCTTAATCACAAAGTGTCATTTCTAAATGCATAATCACATCTGGATATGGACAGAATAAATCCAGATCTTGTGCAGTTGTTCTGAACTCTTGGTTATGTGGTTAATTATTATTAAAAATTTAATTCGAACATAATCAGAAACTCATCAAATTTATAAAATGAAACTCAGTGATTAATTTCACTTTTTAATGTTCCTTATTTAACATGCTCAAATGGTAGCCATGATGAACTAGCCCACCACCTAACCACAGTTACCATAGCATTTGATTTAATTGACCTGCCTTTGGGGAAGCTTGTGTGGCGCAGCACGTAGTACATGCTAATGCAAAACCACTTGAAAAATTATTTTTGTGTGTTCATTTGTACACCATCCAATCTAAATGGACTGCTGACTTTATAGAGGACCAACAGTCCTTAAAATCACCATAAACTTGAATGTAACATGGTCCATCAGCGATCTTCATGTCGAATACAAAAGTCTTACCAGTCTTTTGTGAAATCTGCTCCTTTGTGTCCTCCTCCCTATGTAGTCAACTGCTCCATTTCTGTAAATGTGTGTGTTTATACCTCGCCTATGCCATTTCCACTAGATGAATGTGTAGCTGCCATGGTGATTGGTATGCTTTGAATGCATTGGGATGACAGCAGCATTTTGTGCTTCTCGTGTTTTGGTGTGAGGGGTTATTTTTTATTTTGTTTGCTATGTTGACCTTTTCTTTGCAACAAATTGTGGCTTTTGTGGTTCACCACCATGATCATTGCATGGACTAATTTTCCCTTTTGTCCCCCTTCCTCCCCTCTCTCCTGCCACTTCCTGTTCCCTTTTCTTTTCCTCCTTTTGTATTTTCACCCTTCACTGTTCATATGTGATTATGATCAACCACGCTACACTTTATCTCTTGTTCTCTTTCTTTCTTTCTTTCTACTCCTGTCCTTTGCTCTCTTGCTTATGGCAGCCACCCTTGCGTTCTCTCTTGCAGCGGCGGCAGCAGCCGCACAGGGCCCCCGTCTCATAGCAGCCCCTACGGGTCAGGTGTTGCCTCCCCAGGCACTCCGGCCCCCAACACCAGCTGGGGCCCCCATCATGAACCTCATCCGGCCCACTCAGATGGCTGCCATGCTGCCCAATGGCACCCCCACCCTGGTGCCTCCCACACCGGATGGCGGGCTTATCTACACCACCCCTTACGAGTACCCTTACGCCCTGGCACCCACCTCCCTGTTGGAGTACCCCATCGAGCACAGTGGGGTTCTAGGTAAGAGAGCCTGGGGAAGCATGGGTGCGGCAGGTACAGCGGCCAACTTTAGCCAGCCTGGACAGGAGGGCAGCTTGTTTTACCCCGGAGCTGGGGTGCTGGACGCGGCTTCCATGAGCCACAGTCAGGACTTGTTGAAAGGTAAATATGTCGTGTCCACCTGAGGATCAAAACAAACAGACAAACTCACAGGGTGGATGTGCTGGTGAAGCTCTTGGTAATGGGGATGATCAGCTACAGTATGTGGCTCATATGGACGCTATATTAAAATGGCAAAGGGGGACAAATCTTACCTTGTGAGGGCTAGGCTCTTGGAAAGTTCTCTTCATAATTTAGACTGAGGTTATTTCACTGTTTTTAGTTACGCTCTCGCCAAACAGTTATGCTCTCAGGTTGACATTGCCTCTTTTCTGCAAGGTTCATATAGGAGGACTTGGCTCAGTGTGAAATGAAGCACGCTGACAGAAACACGCTCACATACACGCAGCCTGCTCTCTAACCCTTTCATGCACTGGCCTGGAGGCATATTCAGTCTGGCGGCAGATCCCCTCGGATTTCTGCAGCTTTTGAAATCATTTCTCTGCGCTGTTCTCTGCAGGCAGGCCTTGATGCCTGTAGATAGTCCCCCTCTCACTCCCACTGGGGATGTTCATTAAATTCCTCCAGTCTTCCCTTTTTTCTTCTCCTTCCCCTCTCTCCATTGTCTTAGCTTCACCCCTCTTGAACTTGAGGTCTGTGCTTGTACCTGACGTTCCTCTTAGTGTCTGTGTCAGGAGTACAGTTCAGTATCAGGGTCTATATGTTATATTCATTCTCAGTGGTGCTTTAAGCTCAACACATCTGCTACCAAAGAGACAACTGAACATGTATGGATAGATCAGTCTGATATGAACACCGTATGTTGTATTGATGCTGCAGTTAACAAAAGCAAAGAGCGAAGAAAAGAAGAGCCTTTGTCAGTTGCTTTCCTGCTTTAATTTGACAAAGTACTCCTTTAATGTTCGTGCCATCATCTGGCAGCAGCAGACACAAGTGTGATTTTTAGCTGACCTGTGGATTTGAGGTGCCTCTGGGAGTCATGTGTAGAACAGACAGGGGCAGCTGACTGGCTTTTCTCTCTTTAACTTGCAGGGTTACACCAGCTTAGTGCATTTTATTTACTCACACTATCGATTGGTGCCTTCAGCAACACAGGGCCCTGTGGAACACACTCACTCTCATACTCACACAAATACTCGTGCACTTGGCTCGACTGCCTGCGCTACTGTATCTAGCCGCCATTGGCTTCTCTGAGAATAAGGAAATATCAGGCCATCTGCTGCTTCAAAGTAGTGTAGGTGGCTGCGTATTCATCAGCCAAAACTTGCTCTTAACTTGACAATGCCAGAACAAAATCCTTGTTGAATTTTTTTTACTTATTTCATATAGCTCCTTTTCCGCTGAGATGGCTTGATTTTTTACCCTTAATTCCTCCACGCATTGCATTTTTGTAATACTTGAACATACATGACACACACAACAAAACACTCTGCTTGTGTCATTTACACGAGGCAATGCCAGGCACTGCAGCAGCAAGAGATCAGTAGTGACAAATATAGCAGGTAAATGACAGCCTCTGCCACCATGGAACAGATTGACCTGGAGAGAAATGGTGAAAGAAGGAAAGAGAAAATGAATGAGAGAGGGAGAGGCAGGTGGTATCTGGCACTATTCAATTACCATCAGCGCTGTATTGGATTTCCCCACCTTTCAAAATAAAGAGACAAATTTCTCTCAATCCCCCTCTGGATCCCACAGGAAGCAGAACATTATTTTTCCAGACAGCCCAGGAGCCTGTACCCTTTACCTGCCCCCTTTTCAAAGAGTCCTCTATATAACTCTGAGCACTGTGGAATTTTATTACTTAAGTTATGCATTTTTAAATACCAAGAAAAACTCCAAAAAGGTGTATTATTTTTTTCTACTGCATTTTTCTAAACGTAAAAAAAAAAAAGAAGAAAAAAGAAAAAGATATGTGTGGTGTGTAAATGTACTATAATCTGTATTATGTTGCTATTCTGTGTATTGTTGTATTATCCAAGCATTATTATGATAATGGTTAAAAATGTGAATGTTGTTACTGTAAAAGATGACTGTTTTTTTCCCCTCCTCAAAGTGAATGGTTTCTAACCTTGTGGACCTGTTACAATCTAGGTGCAATGGCTACTAAAGTGAGACGGCATGACACGCGGGTCCATCCTTACCAAAGGATTGTGACCGCTGACAGAGGTCAGTTTAGTCTCTTAGCTACACTCTACTATTGACTGATGCATTTCAATGATTATTATGCCTATTATGCCTCGATGCCTTAGTTGGGAGTTTGTATATTGTCTATATCGTATTTTTATTTTTTGTTTTGTTTTCCTTTCCCCCCCACCACCTTTCCTACCCCATACATCCACACACCAGCTAAATGGTTGATTGTGGTCTGCACATTTTGTTTACATTTAGTACTTAACATATACAATATATGTTGACTGTGTATATGTCAAAGCTCAGGCAAAAGTGATCTTAACAGCTTTTGGTTCATGCAGCTGTGAAGCCAGGACAGGTAGTACTTTGCAGGCAGTGTTGAAGGTGTGTAATGACATTCCTCTGATGTGAGATTAGAGCCTAAAATGGGGCAGGCTTGTTCCCATACATGATTTATCTCCTTAGCTCATAAGGAGCAAAGAAAAAGGAGAAGCATTTCTATACTGTATCTGAGAGACCTAGCAGGCAGAAGACAAGTAGCCATGCTGCTACCAGGCACCATTTCACCTTGAAATTTAAATTTATTTTGGATTTTATTTTTCTATGGAAGACAGACACGCACAGACATAAGCTGAGGTAGCTTGCATTCTCTCCAGTGTATTGCAAATATATTGAAATAAAGCTAAAATACATTTTTAATATTTCAGTTGTACATGAGGTACTGTCATTTTATATTTGAGCATTTTATATCAAATGTATTTATGGTTCTTGTGTATATTTATATTATATAAAAATATACTGCTAAATAAAGAGAAAGAATCGGAAAACATCGATTCATCTATTCATTGCACATTTAACACTAGTCACAGTTATCCCTCACATAACATCAGTTATTGTAAGTCCTCCTTACCACTAATCACACTGTTTGTAACTTGCACTCCAACTTGAAAGACACTAAAACACTAGACTCTTGTTTTTTGTTACTTTGTTTGTCTGTTCGTACCTCTCTTTGCTTCAGTTTTTTTTTTTTTTTTTTTTTTTTGGGGGGGGGGGGCAATGTGCGCTTAAATTAAAACCGCCAAGCAACATGATTCAGGGTGGGGGCTTAGTAGTTGGGATCATGATGTGACAACGTCATGATTATGATGAGATTAGCTGGGTTCATCTCATATTGGCAGGGGAGTTAGGAGCAGGGGCAACATGAGAGATTGCATTCATTTTATTGTTAAAATGATGTCATTCCAGTCTCTTCTTGCTGACACTAATATCCTTTCTATCTTTTTTTTCTGTTTGTTTTGTTTTTGTTTCTAACCACCTAGCCGCCACCGGCAACTAACACATGACCTTCTGACCTCTGAACTCTTCACCCAATGACGAGCCGCCCCAAGCCTGCCTGCTGATCAGTTAACTGGTAATTGCCTTTTGCTAGCCTCTCGGACGCAAGTGAGAGAGAGAGAGGCGCCTGCCCGTACAGTTACCCTAACACGTTCTGACAAAAAATAGAAACCAACGCAGAATCTTCACAGAAACACAACAAAACCCAACAAAGTTGTGTAATATTCATTTTTTTCCCTCTGTTCATTGAGTTCAATTCCCATTCTTTCTCTTTCTTTTTCTTCATGAATCATATACTGGGTGGATGTGTTTGTGGTATTACTCATAAATCTGCACTGAATTATATAGCAATAAAGACCCCACCCCACCCTGCCCACCCACTCTCCTTTAATTGCTGATTTGGTGACCTCACTTGTATGGATCAAACATCAAACTTCTATTTGACGCAAACCATTTGGTTTCAAAGTAATGACATAATTCCCCCCCCCCAAATGTATCCAAACCTCCACCCCCCACCCCCCCCCCACCNAAGCCTGCTCCCTGTCGAACAACAACCACCACCACCCCACCCCCAACTCCAAAAAAAACAAAAAAACAATACTTACCTGCCCCCACCCTGTTACACCACCCATCTATTGGGAGAGAAAAAGAAATAGAAGGAAAGAGAACACACACTCACATTAACTTGTTTAATTTCTGTCATTTTTCACATGTAGTGCAGTTGTTGAGCTCTAAAATGTAATTATGAGCTGACACATTCTGGGTGTGCCCCTTCAAACAGCTTTCTGTCTGTTTTTTTTAAAAGCATGGCTGAAATGATTGCAAAAGGAGCTTTTTATGATTTCTGTGTTTTTCTTCTGTCTTGTTTTTTTTGTTTTGTTTTTGTTTTTTTAATTTTGCTTTACTTTTGAGTCATTTTCTCCACTTGATTTTGGTTTCTCTGTTGTTCATATTTGACTAATTAGCTTTGCTGAAATTGACTAGCCAATCTGAGGCAGGTGGTTATCTCTGGAAAACAAAGCGCAATCTGATGTTTGAAGCAGGCTGCAGAAGCAAAGAAATGATGAAGGGCAAGATGGGAAGGTCAAAATTGGGCTGACGGGTTTGTGTGTGTGTTTTTTTTTTTTTTAATTAATACTACAATGAAAGTAGGGTGTGCTGAGGCTTCGGGGACATTGGAGCAGTGCTTATTAGCTACTGACCATTGCTATGCCCCCATCCACACTACATTCATTTTACAGTGCCTGATGTATTTAGAAAAATATCTCAATGAGTTAGCTGAGCTGTGATCAAAAAGACAAAAAAAAAGTATTAAGTGTGCATATTTAGCCAAAGGGTTTTCCAATGAATTATTATATCTGCAATTATGCATCTGTCTCACAGAGGGCTCTCTTTGTGATTTTAGAGTTTGGGGTGTGAATTTGTGGTGCCTGCCTTCAGCTGGAACTGACAGCTGCTCAGTTAGATGATTTTTGACCCATTAATGCTCTATTTTTTCTGAGGAGGTGAACGCAGGCAATTAACACTAAGTCAACATGCTACCAAGTTACAGTACATTGCTAGGGGGAAGGGCGCTTAGAGGCTTGGTACATAAAAACTTTTGTCATGATACCTGGCTTCTATATTGAGTTGTTTCATCGGCCACATTGCCATTGTTTATTTGCATTATCTTTATTTTATTTTTTTTACATCTCAACATTTGGCCAATTTCTTTGTTGAAGTGTATTTTTATTTTTAACCCCAGTTGAACATTTTCCATTAGGTGGGCATAATTTAAGCCCTCCTGCAATTTAGAAAAATATTTTTGAGTTTTAATTATTTTTGTGATGAAACATTTATTTTCAACACACGCCAAACCATCCAAAAGCGCATCCACAATGTGTCACACCTCCCTGTGATCGTAGTCTAGCTCCTGAGCCCCACAATCTTTTGTTTAACTCTCTCAAGAAAAAATAGGATGTGAAAGCCATGCCTGCCTGTTCAAATTGCTTTATACATACGTCTTATATATATATATAAATATATATAAATATATAAAAATGTAGATATCTGTCATTGCATATACAAATACAGAAGAGAACAAAAAATAGATAATTTTACAGGGTGCTGGAGAAGAGAAAAAAATTGAAAAATTCTATTTTTGGCAATTTTAGCTTTTGATACTTTACTTGCAGTTACAAAATCTGAAAAAAATAAAATAAAAAAAAGTTTAAAACAGTATATGGAGAAAACAGAAAAACTGAGTGGCTGAGGAAAAAGTGCTGTTACTTTGGATATGATTGGAAAGGAAGACGAAGACCAAAACAGTCATAACCCGTGGAAAGCTAGCAAGGATCAGAGCGAGACAAACGCCCAGAGAGTTTTAAAAGGATCAAATCAAAGTGCCTTATCAACAGTGGTTTCTGTTTTCTGAGTATTCCAGTTGTGTTCAATAATATCCAGCACCCACCAAGTGGCGCAGAGAGGAATGGCTAGTGTTACACGCTCTGAATAGTTGAGCAGGGTAGCTCCCACCATATCGTGGTGTTACCGAAGTTATTCTATGCAAAAAGAATAGCAGTCGTTTTGACCAGCTAAAATATGTGCCATGGTTTTGTCTTCCTGAAATAATTTTTTTCTTTTTCCTTTACTTGATGGCCCTTTACTCTGCTGTATGAGCAGGTTTTGTTCTCTTTTTATTTAGATTTTAATGATCATATGAAATATTGTCTTGATTTTTTTTGGTGACTGTGACTACCTTCCTAGAACAAATTGAACTGCCAATAGCAATGCAGTAGTCTGCCAGAACATGTTTTGATCATGAGCTGAGAAAAATACACGACATTCAAGGGAATGGATACGAAAGTGGGGTTTGTCCCTGTTGGCGTTCCGCCTGTTTGTTTCAACAGCTGCAAACTGATAGCACCCTGTCCATGTCAGTGTCTCTCGATGTCATTTTAACAACAAACTATCAATACAATCATGAGATTCATAATGGACAAATGAAATAGTGGTTAATGAAATAATCAAGCCTATTTCACAGCCAAATAGTTTCCAGTTATTGAAACAACTGACAGTTTATCACTGGAAGGTGAAATAAACCCATAATATTAAATTGAGGAATTGTTAGATCCCAATATTACCCTTGGCAGTTTGTTTTTCTATTCATAGCTCTTTCATCATGCTGTTACACCGAAAGGTCAATGAATTTTTCTTTTTCAGTGTTATTATTTTAAATTGAAATGCAATATTAAAGTGGAGCAAGAGATGGCTATTCAGCATTTGACAGTATTAAGAAAACTCCCTCTGCAATGTTACAACTTGCTGTGTCATTGTGAAAGGCTGGATAAGTCCATCAGGTGAAAGATTAACTCTATACCTACCGTATTCTCTCTGGCCTGCCTACTACATGTATGATAATGTAATTAACAGCCATTGTTACAGGTTTATAATGTATTTTTCTAATCTCATTTTATATGTATATTAATCATGTTTCTGAGTGCTTTTTTTTTTTTTTTTTTTTTTTTTTTTTTTAAATGAAACCCACTACTACTTTTTTTTCCCCCTCCTAAACGGCTCTCTTCCTCCCCCCTTCTCTTTTACATCTTGAAAACTGTCTCTTGTGGGGAGTGTTGCCTTTTTCCTGTTATATTTTGTTTTGTTTTCTTTCCAATTCCCAGCTTGTTTAACTCATTAGCTACTTTATTAGTTTTCTTGTCATAAGTATTTTTACATGCTTGCATTTAGTTTTCATGGTGTATGCTGTTATTTTTCTTATTAACCTCTTGGCATTTATTTTAATAAAACATTCTTAGTAAGAATTTTACTAACTTGCTGATATTTTGTCTTGTGTTTTTAACCAGTTTCATGAATGTATTACCTTGGTCTGGTTCACGGACTAACACAATTAAAACTGGTGTCTGGCCACCACTTACACTGACTGATGACATGCACACCACATAAGCACACACACTATTCATCTGTGCACATATTCTTTACAGACAGACACTACGCACGCACGCACACACACATCACATCACATGCACATACACACACACACACAACCTAACTGGAAACTGCACGAGTTGATCCGCTCACGCACTCTCACCTCTGTGCTGGAGAAATCTGCTGACACTCTTCATACTTGCCCTCCCCGCTCAGTTCCAACACCGCTGCTGTGTCTCGTCGTCTCTGTTAGAGACAACTCTCTTGTTAGTTGTCCTGTCCTTCTGTGTCACTGACCTCATGAGACGGCAGGAAGTGTCGCAGTCTTGGGGAGGGGGGGGGGTATAAGCTGCACGTTACTTGAGGTCACTGGTTAACTTCTGGGTCAGCTGCCCCCTCTTGAACAAAGCATCGCTCTGATTAAAAGGGTGATTTGCCTGTACACAATGGTTACTCTCACAGAGTCAACAAAACCTAATCCCTAAAGATAAAACTCCTCTTTCTCTAACCATTCGTTAGTGCAGGACTACATAATCTGTGCAAAAAATACTGCATATTAGTCATCTCAAAAGGCTTAATTTTACTGTGAATATGTGGAGCGGAACATCTCATCACCACACATTATAGATGTAGTGAGTTATTTGCAACAGATACCTGAGGCAAATTTATAGATGACAGTTAAGTGTGATTGTCTAAAGCTTTCCCCAGTTTTTTTTTCCATTGCTTCAATGGCTTGTTATGCCTGGATAGCAGCATTACAGTTATCACCAGCTGTTGTCTGTTTGGTGAACACTTCTGCCCATTCAGCTTATTGATATAACTGCTAATACTGGGCCATTTGGGAGCATCCATAATGCTTAGACACACACCAGTACCACCAAGCCAATATGAAGTACTTTGGGATCAAAACAACCTTACTATTCCTTTCAGTGTGAAATGCTGATATGGCTTTCAGCTAGCTAGTATTTATGATTTTTTGGGGGGGAGTTTTTTTTTTTTGTTGTTGTCTGAAACACTGCCAGTGTGTGTTGTTCATTCTACTACTGTGTCAGTGCACTCATCCCTGGGTTCATTCAGCTCTCCTCTCTCTATTCAGCTTTCTTCCTCCTCCCTCTAATTCAAGGTATTGACACTGACACACGAGCAAAAGATTAACTTCATTAATCCTGATTATTACTTTAACCCACTGAGTGATGCCTCCAGATTTTTTTTTTCCCGTCCTTTTTAAATCTGCACAACAAAAACAACGTGGCCTTAACTGTTGCGATTCTCTTCATGTCTCAGCAAGCAGAGAACAAGGATTAAAAGTGTCTAACATCAAACTTAACATTTCTCTCCACTCTGAAATTAACATTTTGTGTCTTTGATCTGAGAACGGGTGTTTTTCGCCTATAACACCTGCTTTTACACCAGCAAGTAGAGACAGAGATTGGATTACTGGCAACCTGCCCAAATTGTTTTTTTGTTTTTTTTTTTTGTTTTTTCCTCCTTTGTGCATTTGGTGTTAGCAGCCATGCGCTTTAAAAAAACAATATTTTATTAATGTAGGATTGGCCTTTCATGTTTTTGATTGGCTCCTCTGTGCCATAATGAGCAACTTGAGCAAAAATCCGTCCATTAGCGGCCTTGCCTTTTATATGTCAGAGATGTTTTCAGTGGCTCGCCTTGAAAACCAAGCTGATGGGAAAAAAAAAAAAAAGAAAAAAGACATTATGGGCAAGTTATTTTCCAGAGCACAATGTGTTACAAACACTGCCTAAAATTTCGCTTCTGTGAGTTGAAAAGTGCCTTTTTTCCTAAAATTGGAAAATTATATATTTTTGTACTTTATCATTCAAGTGCCAATTTTCTGTCTCCCTTTATCTCACCAAAAGCCTTTTTGTTGAGCACAAAAAAACTAAATGCCCACGCTTTTTTTTTTCTCCCAGCACAATGTACATACACTTTGAAACATAAATTTGGGAAAGGTTGACCAAAGTGGGGAATTTGGTCACAGGTGTTTCCCTCCATTAAACTTTGGCTTAATGGGTCCTGTTTTTGATTTGATCCACTGAGAACTACTTCTTTTTTCCTGTGATTGGACCACAGTATGCAGTAAATGGCTGTGTGCATACTGCTGCCACCTCTGGCCGAGTTCTCAGTGCATTTCCAAATCTGTCGCAGGGCATTCAGTGTATTTATCTACTAACTGCCTTTTCACCTGTCAATCTTTTATTTTTCTTCTGTTCTGTTTAACAAACATTCCTCCAATGAGTTAAACGGCAGGTTAACCAATCAGTATTGGTCTCAGCGATGTAGCACTCAGGTGGTTAAAGGGCAAATGCTACCAAAATACAGAAAGAAAAATTTAGCCCCACTGGATTTTTTTTTTTTTTTTTTTTTTTTTTTTTTTTTGACTGTGATGAATATGCATTAAAAAGTATAATAAATTTTTTCCTAAAATTATACTAGTATGATTATATACTGTAAGTTCCTCATCCATATAGTGGTGCACTAAAATCTGTGAGATATTTTTTTTTTCTTTTTTCGTGGAGTTGTAAGTTTTTATGTGAAGTAGCTTTTATTTTGTTTTGTGTTTCCTTGTTTTTATAGAGGATTAGACTGAGAATTTTGACTAGGGTGTAAAACATGTAATGCCAGTTTTTGTTGCTCACACCAAAAAAAAAAAAAGGAAAACAAATGTCATGTGTGCAATAAAGAACCATATTTACAAGCTTCCCTCTGACTGCTCTACCTGGACTGGTCCTTTGCTTCTCCGCTCTGCTTCTTTATCGGTGACATCATTCCTTTGGATTTGCTGTGACTTTTGGACATTTCGAGGTAGGTGCGCCGCATTTGCAGGAAATAAAATATAACAGCTCAACGCTGGCAAAATAACTCTCGCCTGACCCCTCAAAGGGAGATCGAGCCCTCTCTTGAGTTTTAGTGTGAAGTTGGTAACGTGTTGGAAATGTTGACCTTCAGTGCGGATCACATAGTTAAATACCATCTCCGCAGATGGTATTCAGTTCCGGCTGAAGTCATTTTTATGTTTAAATTTACTTTTACCGTCTGGGCCGAGGAACAACGGGCTCATAAATCCTCAGTGTTTCACTCCAGTCTAGTCCTGGCAGTTGTTGTGCACCTCCAGCAATCATACATGACAGACGACATAAAGTCATGTGGCATCAGGCTAAAGGTTTGACACCTCGACTGCAATCTGAACACACGCTATTTAGAGACATTTATTTTAATAAAGGCTGATGACAGACAGTGATGTGTCAGCGTGTCATTGCTGCACACAGTTAACTCATCACAGAGGTCAACCGCACACTGAATGAGCCGCATGCAGTGTTTACATGCTTAATAAGTGTATAAATAACAATAAAATAATCATGTCTCGAGCAGCGTAATAAGGGAATTGGTGAATCACTGATGTTCTCCATTTAAGCCTCCTGTAGCCTTTGACCCCGTGCCATCAGAACATTGTTTTATTACCTTGATATTTCACGACTTTTCCTCATTTCATGACAATTGCTTAGAAACATGATTTACCCTCTGTTTTGGGTCTCGGAGGCCTCGGTTGTAAAATGTGATTAAATATATTCTCTATATCTGTGATTGGTGTACTCCCTCCCAAATAAATCTGTTTCTGTTATTGGTGTTTTACAACATAAGACTGTGTCTGTGTCTGAGTATATATTTATTCATGCGTGGCCAATGAAATATTTCCTCATTTGGTGGAAAAGCAATGCTTATGTGTTTGTCATAAATCAATAAATGCACAGCTCAGTTTGAGGCAAAGGGAAGGGTTACCACTTTGATATTTCTTTTTTACATGTTTGCTTCTTATTAAGGTCAGGTAGGCATTATAGAAAGTATTTAAAAGATACTGATATTGCAGTTCTTTTCACACATACAGCAATGTGCTGTGTGGGAGACTTACCACTGAGGTGGGTAAAAAAAACCACCCATCTCACATCCGTAGCTGTGGTCAAGGTAGTGTGTTAGTACCCACAGAATATCCTGTCAACTGAAACAGCCTCTGAAAATTAATTCTTCAGCTAATGTGTTTACCTAACAATCTTTACTGTCGCTGTGTTCACCTAAACACCATCTTTGTTATTTTAAGGCTGAAAACAGAAGCATAATCCCATTAACAGACTGATTGAACGTATGTATACTTACACCTCAATCTGGTGTCTGTTCCAAATTTTGATGCCGCACATACGCCAACTGGATGCAAAGTGGTGTTTCTATGCTGCTTTTAGCTCATGGCAAGCACAGGTAGAAAATTAAATTCATCAAAACAAACAGCGTCCCTCTGTTTTTCTTCTCTTATTTTGTGGTGTCAGTATGAGAGATTAGCTGGAGGCAGCTGCACATCCTTCCAGACATTTACCTTGATTATCAAACACACCATGCTCTGGGTTACTGGGAGAGCTGGGTGCATGTGAATGTACCGGCACAGGCAACAGAAAAGGGATTTCTCTGAATCCCATAAAAGTAAGTGCAACCTGCCACTTCAGTGGGCAATTATCACCTCCTTCCTTGTTAAACTGATGAGTCAGTGCTGCAGGTTCCTCTCATTTACACCAGTGTGCCATGTACAACTCCTATGGGCTTCTTGATGACTTATGACCTGTGAGGAGGCGAGATTAGCCAGCTGTTGTCTCGCTGTGAAAGTAGAGCAGCGTGGGTGTACAGTTACATCTTATTCACAATTGGATTCACACTGATGCAGTAATAAAAACAAAGGACTTTGAAGTGGACGTCTCATTACGGCTCAAACTGGCAACTCTGCAGGAAAAAAAAATTCCGAACGATAGGGACGAATCTCCATCTCCCCGCCTCTCTTATTCTCTCATCCTCTTGCTGGAGGACAGAGCTGCTGAATAGGACAGTGGGGAGTAACGGTTCACGAGGGGGCTGCTGGAAGTGACTTTAATGTCATGCAGGAAGCGGGGAGAGGGAAAGAGCGGAGAAGAGAAAGGGAGGAGGAGGAGGAGGGTGCTGATGGTGGCTTTGGCCCCCGGGAAGATGCATCAAAGGAGCATTTGTCGCAGAGACCAGCTGGGAGTCTAATCGGAGAAAGAGAACTGCAGTTAGTGTGTGTGCATGTGCGTGTTTTGAAGGGGGAGTGTGGAAGGGTTGCATCAGTAGTGACAGATGAACCAGCTTCCTGTGGAATGAATATAGGGCATTCATCAGAGTGCAGCTGTTTCTCTGTCTCTCTCTCTCTCTCTCTCTCTCTTGCTGCCTCTGTGTGTGTGTGTGTGTGTGTGTGTGTGTGTGTGAGTGAGTTGTTTTAGAGTGCACAGTTGTTGCAGGTTTCAAGCTCACATTGATGAATGAAACTCTATAGTTCTTTGGGCACCTGTGCCGAGTGACACAGTCTAGCAGCTGGATTCTGTGAGTTGGCGTCTGACTGTGAAAGTGTGTGTGTGTGTGTGTGTTTGAAAGAATGAGAGAGTGAGAGAAATTTAATTTATATTTTAGCAAGAGAGAGTATTTCTCCCTCAGGAATCATAACAGAGTCATTTCTGACTTTTTCAGTAATTCATCACTTTGTATTGTAAAGCACAGGTGATTATGTCTTCTGAAGAGTATCTATCTTTCTAAGAAAAGCTCTTGAGAGCATTTCTTGCTACTGTTTGTCAGCTCCAAATAATATGTCAGAGTATGTGGTAAGTAGGTGTTGTATGGTCTCCTGGTTCAATGGTCTTCATACCAAAGGAAAACTCTTATTTTGATATGTTATATATATTGTGATTTGCCCAAAGCAATGTTTAATCAGACAGGTCAGCTGACATTTCCCTGGTCTGACACACAAATATCCCTGCAGGGAGTGAAGTCGTTGACCCATCAGAACACCTAGACCCAAATGTCTAGGTGTAATAAAGGCAACAAACTCAGCTTCTCTCTAACACAAACTTTATTCACACAGAATATTCCCTTTTGGTAAAGGCAACATTCTCAGTGCCATGTGTTGACACTGAGACAGCACACAGAAGATGATAAAGAGTAACAATGAATCCACTTGTATGAGTTAGTAAACTATGCTGTATTTACAATGACTTTATGCTATCAGTTGATACTGGTCACAGAACAGTAGTTACTGTAATTGTAGATGCTGCTCTATTAACAAAAAAAGTAGTACTACTGCTGTGGTTAAAACAGGTTGGTAGTATTTCATACTCAATTGTTTCTAACCGCATTCCCCCACCAGGCAGTAAAGGTTATTAACAGCAGACATTTTGACAGATGTCAGCTCCAAAACCACAGGTGCAGCTAGCAACACCGGTGATCACTTTGTTGTGAATAAGTGTCTCAGTAATTCAAGCCAGTGTCTGCATGTAGCCTTCAATACCAGTGACCTGCAACTGAACACCTGCACTGAATGCAGCAATTAGTGTCATTAGTTACACCTGTGCTTCTCCTGCCGTGACATGGTACTTTGACATGTCAAAGTGTGTGCACTGAGGACAGCCTGTGGCCAAGGTTACATTGCTTTTTGCCGGCTCCAGAAAATGAGCAAGGTGGCAAGTTTTCATGTTATTAAAAGCCGTTTTATGGTGTGAAATCAGGCTCCAGGCTAATGTAGCACTGTTAGCTTGGTATGAGTAGAAAATATAGCAGTCTAGCTAGCTCTGTGCTCTTCTGTGCTTTTTGTTAAGCTCCACTGTGCTGTACATTATTGCTGCTTTCCCCTATTGTTTTCGCCCGAAACAGAACGGCTTTCTTGATTCGAAAACAGACTTCTGTGATGTGAAGGTGAAGGAAAAGGTGATCACCTCAAAGCACAAACGCATTACGTTCAAACTTTGCTTTCCCTCAGCAGGGCTCTTTGAAGGCAGCTGATCTTCCTCTGACCTGGCTCCCCTGCGGTTTGAACCATGGATAGGGCGGCCTTCTGAACATAATGTCCTCACGCCTATACATAACACAAAAGGAGAATAAAAAGCCTCCCACCCTCTTCTTCTTCTGTGTGATTCAGACTGAGAATCTTTATTTAGTTGCAAGAATAACTCCAAATCCTACTTATCTGGAAAGCATCCATGTGTGTGTACATGCATGCATACTGTATTGTGTGTGGTGTGTGTTCTTATGCATAGCAGTGTTTGCATCAGGGTTCACTTTGAAACAGCACAATTCTGTTTGTATATATGTGTGTGTGTGTGTGTGAGCGCGCTCACCCTGGGAAATGAAAACGCTGACCCAATTTAATACACCTGTGTCTCGCTGCACTCTGGCCCAGTACTCAATCACACACACACACACACACACACACACATGCACACACACACCTACACCTCAACCTGACTCCAGTGGAGTTCAGCTCTCCAGCACCACATTATCCTAAAGCACTGCCTCGGCTGTACAGATATATTCAGCCAATTCAAATACAGAAGGTGTTTTTTTTTTTTTTTTACCACCATTTTTTTCTTTTTTTTTTCAATTCAAATCAGAAAATAATAAAGCTGCAACATGAAGATGTACGTATAACTCAGAAGATTTTTATTAGTTTCACATTTCTTCATGTGCACGATTGCAACCCATTGTGAAACTACTTTGGTGTGCAGTTGTTTCAGAATTAGATTTACAGTTTTAATAATTATAAAACAAAAAGCTGTTTAAAATGAATAATCTCAAGTCATTTAAACAAAACTATTTATCTGCAGGTGTACCTGAGCACAGCTATTATAATCAATAACACACAGAGTATTAATAATATATACAAATATACAGTGGAAACAGCAGGTGATTGTGGAAACAGCAGATTTCTGCTTTCATGTTTGTGTTATATGTCTGCTGTCAAGGATTTGCCTCCATACCGGCTATGCTTCCCCTCAGGCTGAGCTCCCAGCATGCCATTCAAGTCCCGGTGAGCTGCTCGGTGCCGGGTGGCCTCACACTGAGCGGTAAGGCGGTAATGAACTTCCTGCCACACCACTTCCACACGCACACACACGCACACGCACACACACACACACACACACACACGCACACACACACACACACACAGACATAATCTCATCCACATCCTGAAGGCACGAAGGGATGTCACATTAGCATGATGCTATCTTTTCTTGTATGTGTGTGTGTGGGTGTGGGTGCCCGTGAGTTCAGGGAGACAAATGATTACATTGTCCCTGGATGCGTACTTCCTGTGTGTGTGTGTATGTGTGTGTGTGTGTGTCTGTAATTAATCTGGGCACACGGTGGGTGTAAACATTAGGAAGGACAGTTTTTTTGTTCTTTTTATTATTTTTTTTTTCTCAGATTAATCTGTCTGTCAGATCTGCATCCACACTAAATCTCCACACTGTGGCCTGGCAGGGGACTCATGAATGAGCTAACACACACACACATGACAAAAGTGAGACTTTATTGCTTTCCCAATTTTGTATGTTGTCAGTAGTCATGTCATGTTTCTGTTTAAAATCTTTCATGTTTTAAGTGAAGTTCTGCAAAATAAAACTTGAATCAGGCCGTTGTTCCATCAACTACCTTCATGCAAATTTATATGCAAGCGGACATGACAATATTACGCAATTAATCCAACACCAATTACCCTGATTCATTACAGCATTTTGTTGCTGCTCCCCACCTGAGGTGACATTTGTATTTTTTTTTTCAAATTAATTATCTTCAGCAGACGGAGTTTGCCAGTTGTCATTGAACTGTATTCATTTTCAGTCAGGATGGAAACAAATGTGCACTGACTGTTTCTGTCTCTTTCAAAGGATGTCAAAGAAGCTGAACTCTTAGGAAGGTTTTGGTTTTAGTTGCATCCATGTTGCAAGTGGAAGTCACAGCGCTGGTTGAACGGATAGCGATCGTCAGGGTAACGTCTAGCTTTTACCGTCCAGCGTCATAAGTCTTCTTGATGAAGGTCCATCTTTTCTCAGGGGCGAGATTTCTCGGTTTACCCGTTGACGTATCTGTAGCTATCAGGTTTTTCTTATGGGGACAGGGCTGCGACTGGCAATGGCAGAGTTAGACGTGGGTGAAATTGCTATGAAGATGGGTCACAGCTGGGGACAGCAGGAGGGGTTTGTGCTTATGATGATTTACAATGCATCAGAGGAAAGTTGGAGAAAGAAGAATGGACCACCCTTTGTCACCCATCCCTCCCTTTCAGTACTTTCTATGACAGATCAGTGCCATTACATCTTGTAGTTTGAACCCTTTCTCTCATCATCATCCCCACTTTTGCTTTTCTATCTGTAACTTAGCACTTCTCCCAAAACATTTGCTCCTCACTCACCCCCAGCTTCTCCCCTGACCTCCTCACATCAGCCATCACCCTCTCACTTTACTTCCCGCCTCAGTTTCTGCCCCTTAAGCCTTACACACAACACTTCCTCCCTCTTCTGACCCTCTTGCTCCTCTGGCCCTTGCCCAGGCCAGTCCCACTCCTCTCATGCAAGACATTACATCTCTAATTGAAGCTGACAACCACATCTACTTCACAGCTTGCTCTAATGTGGCTGTCACTGTTACACACAGTATTCTACGCAGGTGAAACCACGACCCAGTGAGTAAATGGAAAGCTGTAATATTACCCTGTTAAATCATTAGATTGGCACATCTGGGGTCTTCATCAATATGGCTGTAATTGGCACAGGAGGGAGAAATAATTGTGTGGTAATTAGTGAAATGAGGGAATTTGGAGCTTCATACCTCTCGCTGTTTCGGTACCAGAGGGATGTCTTGGTAACTAATGATGCCTCCGTGTAAGCAACTGCATCACATACCTGTGACATCTGAGAGAGTCCCTCTGACACCAGCTGAAGGAGATAAAGGCACTGAAATGTACACAAACCCTGATGCAGATGTGTTGTGTTTGGAAACCTGCTGGGTGACAGCGGCAGCAGAAGATGTGGGAGATGATGTGCACATGCAGAGGGGAAGAACGAACGCTGATGAAGGTAAGAGAGAGAGAGGAAGAAGGAGACATGGACTGCTTCACTCAACTGCATTGCATTGCATTGCACTGCGGGATGGGTTGCAGAAAGTAGCGTACACACTGTGGACGAGGGCTTTTTCTATTCCATCGCTGGAACTTTCGACGGAAATTAGGTCTAAATAAATTTCACACCCACGCACACATATGGCCGCTCCAATACAATGGCGCACAATAAATAACTGCACCATATGGAAAATAGATTTTGGACACAGCCATGGTTTTGTGATTCAAAACACTGTGTCTCCTAGAGAGGATTGTTTTGGACAAACAAACTCTAAGCAACGGCGCCGCAAGGTCTAAATGACTAATTCACCTTTAAACATTTTTTGTAATGTTATGTCCATACTTTTCTAAAAATGGTCTGTTTTGGGCATCTCCTTACTGTGGAAGCTTTTCACTGTAGCCCGTGGAAAAATAGTTTTTTCCTCATTTATTTATTTCTTATTGTCTTAATTCTTGTTTTTTTTTATTTTTATTTATTGATTAATTCATTCATAATTCATTCATAATTCTTCTTTTTGGTTTTAGTTGTTGGTCTTGTTTCTTTTCTCCGAGGTGTAATTGCTTTCACACTTTTTGTTCATTGCAGGATGTGTCTTTTAAAAATGGATCTGTCATTTGCTCTGATGAAAGCTTCACCATAAGACTGCAACCAACAGCTACTTTCATTATTTATTACTCTGTTCATTAAGCAACTGAACATTTAGTCTGTCTGACAATAGTGGAAAATGCTCATAGAGCCCAAAGCAACATCATCATCAGTCTCATGACCAGTGGTTGGCCTTTTTTCCTGAGTCTGTTTTTGAGGAAATTAAACACGCAGTTGTTTTTTTTTTTTTTTGAAGAGAGAGCACCCAACTGACATTCAGGGCAGTAGAAGCACGCCGGTTTCCTCATGATAGTTGGAGGTAAGTCTGGGTTATGTGTGAGACTGAGGCTACTGAGGGTCTTGTACATGCTTTTATCGCAGTCTGCACCTCCCATTCTCTGTGTGTCTCTGTCTCACATTTTTGCCAATATCTGCCCATCCAGCTCTTTTTATACCTGCTAAGTACAGCCTGTGCAGCATCACTGTCTCCTCTTTCTCCTGTTCCTTGCCTGTTTTTCCACCTTTTCACTGCGAGACTTTGTCTAATAGAAAGAGGAGGGAAAAAAGACAGACATAAAAACCTCTTAAAACGTACGTGTGCTGTCTGTGTTTATTCATTTCAGTGCCAAGGCTGAGATGTTTCTGCTTTGATTAACTGACACAGCTCTGCTTAAAAGAGTGGCAACGAGTGCATGTGTATGTAAACCTGTCTTTAGAGACCAAGGTTGGCTGATTTTATATTATGAAGACCAGGGCGAGGTTGAGGGACAGACACACTTAAATCTTTAACAACAGGCACAATTTGTCTGTTCTCAATATGTTGACCTCCTGACAATATAAAAAGAATTCTCTGGATAAAGCCGGCATTGTGTATACAGTGTGTTTGCTTTGGCAAAACATATACAAGAATAGAGCATGACGAAAGTGTATTTTTGTTGTTCTGCATGATGTTAGCCACGCCATCCTATATGTGGATGAATGAATTATCTGAACCCTGCAGGAATTCCCTCTGTGGCTTTATCTGACATTGCAATAAGGCTGCATTTTGATAATAAAAACCTACAGATGGGGAAAGTTTTAAAAGAGAAGGAAAGAAACCCTACTCAACAATATATGTTTTTAAAAAGGCAAGTTTGCAGAAATATTAGCATTTACTGAGCTGAGCAAGATCAAAAAATGTTACCAAGGTTATTAGAAACTATATGAGATAGAGCCCTGCCAGTGCAGATAAACCAGTAAACATGAAAGAGTTTAATTAAATGTGTTGTGTTATACTCCTGCTTTAAGTGTCTTTGAACGAACTTGAGGAGAAAATGTAAATTAAGGATTGAATACATACATAGATAAGCAGACTTCAGCAACGCTGTGCGTCTGTCTGACACAGTCAAGTCCAAGCACATGTATGAGCAATACAAAAACACACACACACACATACGCACACACGCACACATACAAGTAATCCATGGACTTGTGCTAAAAATAAACTCCAACCTATGGACATGATGACATCGCATGACAACAAAAAAACAAACAACAGAAACAATGACATCCACTCTCACAATAGCTGGGCGTTTTCCATGAGCTATGTTAAGCACAGCTTATCGGCCAATCTGCTTTCTCTCTCCCACACACGCTCACACGCACATGCACACTCATACACAAACACACACACACACACACACACCTACCCACCCAATCATGTAGGCCTGGGGCAACTTTTCATTAACGTTGTGGTATTACTTAAAACCCATTAAAATAGGCCCTTCCTAATCTAAATCCAATAATTTGTGCACTTCTCCCTCCCTTCACTGGCATCATGCTTTCCTCTATCTAACCCAATACTAAAAGAGAAGATTCATTATCTCTTGTTTGGACAGGGATTATGCTGATCGGGGCGGCTTAAGGCAGAAGATATAAAGACTCTTAATAAAATTCTTCAGCCGTTGCAGCAATGTGCAATCTAATTTAAAGCAGTCAGACCCCTTAACACTCACACACACGTTCCTTCCATCACTTCCCTCTTCTTTCATCTTGACGTACCTTCTTCTCATCTCCATTTCCGACCCCCTTAGATCATCCCTCTTTCCTCGTCTTTTGTCACTAAAACCTGCATTGAAATGTTAGTCAGGGCCCGATTTATTGTCATACTGACTTTCTACATGAGATTACCTGCTGTGACTTCCCAATTCTACTCCTAAAATCAATGCATTTTCTTCGTCCCTGCATGTCTGTGTCTCCTGCACGGCCCTGGAGGTTCACAACAAAAACTTAATCATGTCTGATCTCAAAACATGCATGTCCTTTTTTTTTTTTTTCTTTTTTATGCATATAAAAAATTCAGTTCCAATATGCAATATGTAGATGACATTGGATGTTGAAAAGAAAAGAAGATAATCAATAAAAGCATCAGATTGATGTAACTTACAATGTAATATTTCTTTCCCCTCATGTCATGGCAGCTGGAGGGCCTTTTTTTCACTTGTTTCTATTCACCGAGGCAACAGAGGAAATGTGTGTGGGATTCACGTGAAGAGCTCATTTCCAAAAGGAATCCTGTCCTTCAGCAGCTGAAGTTCATCATCAAACACTTAAGTATTCAACACTTGACAATGTAGAGGATTCTGTTTATCACACCTTTTTTTTTTTCACTTTGTCAGCGAGAGACTCAAGCTTAAAAAGTGCTGTTATTTTATCTTGAGGTTACCTGTGACTGTTTTTCATAAGGAGATGTAGAATAAAACAGTGCAATTTTTATTATTTTGAATGTGTTGGAGTCAGAGCCCCGGAGGATAAGTGCGTTGCATTTAGATGTAGCAGATTAAGTCATGAGAGTCAACATAGATTAACCTATGGAGCTGCAGATGTTTGCTCGGCCATCCAATATACATGCAGAAATGAGTCTGGGGAGATGCGATGAACTTGCATGAGGCATGAGAACGGTTCTGGAGGCTCCAGGAGACACATCCATCCATCCATCCATCCATCCATCCATCCATCCATCCATCCTTTACAGGGATCACCTCACCAAATCACACTTGTTAGGATTAGGTCCTGTTGTCCCTGTTTTCCTGTTCCCTTGTTTCTCTGCTGTGTTCCCTTTCCTCTTGTGTTTGTTTGTCCCCAGTCCATGCTCTGTGTATGTGTGTGTGTGTGTGTGTGTGTGTGTGTGTGTGTGTGTGTGTGTGTGTGTGTGTACGTGTCAGTGCAGCTGGGCGTGGCCTCCTGAGCTTCCTGTTCCCGCCAGTGTCTTTCCACACCTGATATTCATCTTGCCATCAACTCCACATGCTGCTGCAGTATAAAGAGACCAGTCAGCTCACTGTTCTTGGCTAGATCGTTCAGGCACCTGCAGCGGTATTGTGCTGCGGCCTTCTCTGTTTTTGGATCTCAATCTTGCCATTTTGGATTTTTTTTGGATAACTGTGATATTTCCTGTGTCCCAGGTGCTGTATCCTGCTTCTACCTGGTTTACCACATCCAGCTCTGTTTTTGATTGCCTGTCCAGTCCTGATCTGGACGGATGGACGGATTCCTATCTGTCGGAATCCAGTAACCTGTGGCTCTCTCCCACCCACCCCCCACCCGTCATCCTGCCCAAACACCCGAGCCTTCTTTACCCCATCCTCATCCCCAGCTCACCTTCCCTCTTTTGGGTTAGCAGTAAAGAACTTATTTCACCTTCAACCCCTGGCTTGTGTTCTTTTTTGCGGGTCCTGAATCAAAGAACCCTTACGACACTCTTTTGCAATTGAAACTCCAGTTCACTTCCTGCTGCTGTTTATGTGGCAGTGAAGGCAGTTTTTATGAAGGTATCCGTCTTCTTGATGTCAGCGCCATTTGACAATTCATTGTCAGCTGAATTGGAAGTTGGAAGAGTGACTGTTAGCCACGGCACTTTTACAGACATAATATCAGAGGATATTTTTCCTCTGGCCTGCACTCCCCTTGACTTTGTTTATTTGTTATTTGCTTGTATGCCATTATAGTAAATAATCAGCTTCATAGTATCTGAGAACAATTGAACTGATGCATCTATTTCCTGCGTGTTTAAATTTTAACTACGGGTGTGAAATGTACAGATGTGAGTAAACAAAATTATTTGCAGAGACGGCTGAGAAGTGCGCTCAACAATAATGGCTGGTGCTGGAGGAAATAAGTAAGCACATACACACACATGCACACACTGTAGGGTCAAATGGGAACCCAGAAAACACCACACAATCATTTGCAGGCAGCTGCCCATACACCTACAAACACACACACATATCCAATTACGATTCATTGAGTGACCAGATTTCTGAGGTGACCAGGCAGTGAGTGTGCGTCTGCTTCAGTCATCATTAATGTTAATTCACAGGCAAGAGTCCTCTCTCCCACACCTGAAGAGCACTGGAGCACAATATCAAAATCTTTAAAGCAAATACATAAAATATGACCTGTTCGGTAAGAGAATCAATATTGCATGTTTGTCTGGAGGAAAGCTGCTGATGCATTTGCTGTGCTGACTTTTCCAATTTCTACATCTGAGATTACCATCGCTTTTGAGTATGCTGCTCATTTTGAAAAACAGAATTTCATTCAGTTACTGCTGTAGCTGTATGCCCCGAGGCTCTGTGAGAGAGGGAAAGTGTATTAATGAAATGAGAGACAGACAGTGTTATTTAAATCACCTCAACAGCATAACCTGAGGCCTAACACTGGCTCTCTGCTGCTTTCCAGACCTGTTTGCATCCCTCAGCCAACCAAACCAAACTTAATCATAACTCAGCCAAAGACAACAAACCTGAAACACACAGCGCCAAACTTAGCAACACTGAGTCAGAAGGTACTGAGTCTTCGAATCAAGTCAAATCAAATCAAAATGACTTAAACCAAATCAACCAAGCATCGCAGATAACTGTGCTACACAGTGCCATACACCAAACCCAATAAACCGAAACGCAGATAACTCAAACCTAAACTTGTTGGCCCATGTTAATGAATGGTTAGATCTTTTGGGAAAAAACGCTCACGATCTACCTTCTCCGTGAAAGTTCGATGAGAGTGTTGACACTGCTCTCACTTTGTATGCTAACTATGTAGCTATGGAGCCAGCAGCTATTTAGCTTAGCGCAGAGGTTACATTGTGGGCACCCACCAAGAAAAATTGGGGGAAAGTATAATGTTGTCATGGCGACAGTGAGTCGACTGTGGGCTGCAAGTTGAGCCACATTTGTTTACATTTTGAAAAACTGGCATCATGGGAGGTTATGTGGGGTTATGTGCCAATCTATTTTGTGGCTGCTGCGGTAATTTTCTGGAGTTTCTGCTGGTTGCCTGGCAACCTCATTGTGACGACAAGAGCCCAAGAAGTTACAGCAAAGGAAAACAAAATGGTTCGCCACATAACCCTGTGTAAAACCACAATGTGTCGTTTTACTCATCGGTTTCTGTACAGGATTTCCCAAAATGTTGAACTATTATTTTAAATCCTGTGGCTTTCAGCAAAGCTTTTTGACACAGAAACCACAACATACCACTCTGTATCACACTTAGCCAGTTCCTATAAAGTTTTTAAATCACAAGTCTCCAAAAGCTTTAATGGTTTCCTAAAAACTGAAACTGCTGTCAACACTGTCACAAAAAAGAAACTCCAGTTTCAGGAACTTACAGAACTGTAGGAGTGGAAAACCACTCGCAGCTTTAAAACATTTCATTATTGCTAAAGGTCAAAACTTGTCTACCTTGTTATCTATTGTTCAAATTATTACACTCAACTGAATGCATTTTATCTAATAAATACATGCAATCACTCACTACATGCATGACTTGTGTCCTCATGTTTTAATCACATTGGCAGTAACAACTGCTATTAGCTTCAAATTAAAATATCAGCTCTGTTAGTGTTAATCCTGTTTGCCCAGGCTACAGCTGAATGAATTTTCAGTGCATTCAGAAAGTGTTAAGACCACTTCACTTTTTTCACGTTGTTATGTTGCAGCCTCATACTAAAATAATTAAAATTTCAGACAGCCTCAGAGCTGACAATGCATATTAGAGGGAAAACCAAGCCATGAGGTGGAAGGAACAATGCAGAGCTCAAACTGAACAAATAATTTCTTTCCAAATCATGTTGAATCAATTGAATGGACCACAGGTGGACTCCAATCAAGGTGTAGAAACACCTCAAACATAATCAAGAAAAATGAAAGGGCACCTAGGCTGAATTTCAAGCATCATAGCAAATGGTCTGAATACATACGTCAATGTGATATTTCAGTTTTTCCTTTTTAATAAATTTGCTTATAAAGTTCTGTTTCCACTTTGTCATGAATGGGGTAGTGAGTGTGGATCAGGGGAAAATGCATTGTTTTATTTCGGCATAAGGCTGCAACATGCAGACTCAACACAAAGACTCAACTGTGGACTGAGCATCCTGTTTGTCTCAAGGAACTCATCTGGTAAAAGCACCCAATGGATGTGTATGTCTGCGTGTGTGTGTGTGTGTGTGTGTGTGCGTGTGCATGTTCCTGTGTTGCCTTCTGCATGCCAAGGCTTTAGAAGCTACCTGTTCTCCCAGAACAATTAAGCCAAGCCTCTTTACAGTATCTCAGCTCCAATTAATTTTAATATTTAAACAGCCATGCAGAGACTTCTGAACCCACTAGCACAAGATTAGAGTAAACTCAATTAAATATTGATGGCCATAAATAAACATTCTAATTTGGCGAGTCGCCATGGTGCGCCGTAAATCAAGAGAAAAAATGATTTCAGTTGAAATGCTATGCTTATTAGCTGAGCAAATGTTGAACTGGGGGGTCAGGAGAAGAGTTTAGAGGAAGGACAGGATTAATGTGGAAGGACATTGTAGGGGGCAAGTGGGAAGAACAATAGAACATACTGTACTATAGGTGCTTCTGTCCTCAGTCAAAGAAAGGTTAATGCGTGGATTAAACTCCTACTGGGTTCAAAGTTTAAATCCAGTACTTTCCATGGTTTTTAGTTACATGTTTAAATAACAGCAAAGATGATGAAGGTGATGTATCTGAAAAGACGATTCACCTTGTTCTTTGTGAGTATATTGCAAAGATGACACCGCTAGATCAGGTAGTATTAGCATATGATATAATAAAGTTGAATTTGCATTCGTCCGTCACAGAGGTGAAAAACACTTTCAGCTTTTGTAACCACAGTTGTATGCGAGTCTCTGAAAGTTGCAGAGTTCAGGTTTAAAGTAGCAAATCAAGGACTTTTTCAAACATATTTCAGCACTCTATTGTGGACTGCTTTATTCCCACATGTGCGTTTCATGAAAGCTTCTTACATTTGCTGCTCTATTAAAACACTCACGGTCTTTCTTGTTAAACAGATGCACAGGGAGGTATTTACATTATAGTACATTACTGAAGGCAGAAAAAGATTTTTTTCCAGAGTTTTTGATGTTTGCTTTACAACTACATTGTGGCTCTTTGTAGCTATAAAATATGACCTGAACTTTCAGAGGATTTAACAGTGGAAGTCTGGCCTCATATTCCAGCTTCATTGACCTGCAGAGCTCCGCTGTGGTAAAGGTTTATCGCAGAAAAGTCTTATGTGACATTATCATATCCTGCCTTCATCCTTTGAGCCCCCAGAATAATTTTGTTTTATCTGAAAAAGTCTGAAAGATGTTACAGAACTTCCAGACAGAAAACAAGTTTTTGAGAGTCTGTCCACGTGCTCAGCTCTGACTGACAGTGAATCATTCATGGAGCACAGGAAACATGATGAGGGCTTGATTAAGGGCAGGGAGAGATGGGCTCCAATGTTAAATCAGTCCAGGCTGAAGGCTGATTAGACTAGACCTTTTACATAAAACACTGGAGGAGCTGAAAAATCTTCTTTCAGACGGGTCTGTGAATTTAACTTACCCCCAAATAACTGACAACTTTTTAAACAGTGAAGGTCACAAAGTCCCCATATTGAAACACCAGGACCACGCACATAATTTAACTAAAGACTGTACAAACTTGTAAAAATTATTTCTCGTAATGGCCCATGTTAATTTTTTGCTGTGTTGTATATATGCAACATGTCATCAAAGCTGTGCTACCTGAATGCAAATGGGGAATCAAAGGCAAGCATATGTACACACAGACAGTGAGACACACACAGACATTTACAGAGATTTTTCTACTTCAAGCTCATGAATTCATAAGACAGTGTGTATGCTGAGTGGAGCAGACTAACATGACAGCCTCCTGACAGCTCCTGTACACAGGCAGCCTGGTCTGTGTTTTAGATATACAGTATATTTTGAAAGTTATTCAAAAGCAAGGGGGGGGGGGGCAGACACATGAATAAATAGAAATCAAACACTCAGCGGCGGCAGTTTTGGCACTTTGAGCGAGAATATGGGGGAAGGTGTCAAGGGGTATGGCAAAAGGGTTTGACAAGGGGGCCACGACGGGCAGCAGCCGCTGTCAGAGCGCCAGGTGGTGATGCGTGAATTGGGGGAAAGGAGACGTGACGTGGTGGATTCCTCTGCTGGTCGCTGGAGAGGACCAGAGGCTGTGATGGGGGCCCTTTAGCACACCGTCCACCTGTCAGAGCGCTGGCCAGCTTCATACATACTCATATGCATGATGGCAGACATGCAAGTGCTGCTTTTTGTGGATGCAAAAGCAGCCTATCATTCGACTGCGGTGAAATGTGGTGAAAGCATAGGGAATCCCTGTGAGCGGGTACTTAGTAAAGGTGTATTCAGACTCTGTAACACAGAACACAAGAATTAAAAGGCCGAACATTTAGAGACACGAACCATCAGCCAGCTCCAGTCTACAGATAGCCTGACTGAGTTTTCAATGAGTCTTTTCAGTCATTCCTTTGAACTTACTTGGAGAAAAACAGATTTCATTCATTATCTTTTATTTAATATGCGTGCTAGATGAAAACATATCTCACCCAATAATAAAAATCTACACATTCAATTTGTAATATCTGAAAATTACTTGTGTTCTGCGCTTGAATGTTTAATATTGACAAGTCTCAGCATAAGGATCAACCTGCTGGAAATTTTCCAAAGCTTTCAGACACACAGTGGACTTTATCAACAGATGGAGTTTGGTCATTCGTCATGGATCAGTTGTTATCGGGTCAAATCAGTTTTTATTTGTATATCACCAAATCACAACAGAAGTTATCCCAAGTTACATTTCAAAGAGATCAGGTCTGTACTGCACTCTTTATAATATTGATTACCGGGACCCAACAATTCCTGCCATGAGCAAGCACTTGGCGAGAGTGGCCAGGAAAAACTTCCTTGTAAGAGGCAGAAACCTTGAGCAGAACCAGACTCAGGGTGGGCGGCTGTCAGCCAATCAGGTAATACAATATAGAATTCCAGTCATGTGATAACAGGTGGTTGCATAAGGGGATTGTAGGAGGATGGTCTTTGGCAGTGGATGTGGATGATCATTTACCCTTCTCCCAGTCAATGTTGTGATCAGTTTGGGTCTATAGCTGTCGCATACAGCTGATGTATCTAGCGTTCATTCAGTCTCTTATCCAGTGTCTCGTGGCCATTTCACAGATGTAAAGTGAAGGTGTTTAAAAGTTTGTGGTGACCGCTGACTTCTTATAACTTGACAATGGTCTCCAAACCTGCATCCACTGACAAAAGCCAAATCTTTGAGCCAAAGATTTGGCTCAAAGATTTCATACATTATTTTTTCAGTAAAAAAAAAAAAAAAAAAAAAGTTAAAGATTGGCCTCATGATCAGAAAATTACAAATTTACTTGTTTTGTCTTTAAGTCAATATAATACTCGACAAATCATGTAATGGCTCTATAATCCTAAATATAAGCTTCAACTTGGTGTTGCCCCCTCCCCCTCCACTCTCTCCATCTGTCTCTTTGCATTTCCTGAGGGAAAAGTCGGACAGTGGGCAGAGTGTTTTCGGAGCAGACATGGGAGGCAAAGGCAAAAGGCAGAGAGAGAGAGAGGGGGAGAGAAAAAAAAAGCTCCCATTCACAGCCCCATAATACTCTATTCATGAAGCCCCATGTGCTTTTATTATTTAAAGCATTCTCCCAGCACAGAGAGCTCCATCCTCTCTCATTGTGAAGCCATCATCTGAGGAGCTATATCCACAGAAGCAAAAAATAGTTCTATTTGTGAAATACTGATTATCTAAAATGGGATCCCAAGGCCTCGATGGAAGGGAATACCGGATTCCACAGGCTTCCACGTCCCACTGGTGGATTAGGATGGAGGATGGTGGATTTTTTTTTTCTAACTCTCCTTTCCGTCATCCTGGCTCTGCTTGATATCATTACACAAGCCTTGGATACCAACTGTCAGAGAATGCAGACTGTAATGCATCACTTGTCAGCGTGAAAATATATAATTATGCTCATTTAACAAGTTTTCAAGGCCAAATGGAAGTAATATCTCTTGTGTGGAACAATAATCTCGCAATGCATCAGTGTAATTGGAAAAAAAATTGCAACATTTGCTTATTTGTCACCTTGCAGCAAATGTGCTGTTTTGACAGCTAAAGAAAAAAAAAAATTTCACAAAGGATGTAATTAGCTTTGTGTAGGTGGACTTGTGTAGATGATGCACATAAGGGTGTGTGTGTGTGTGTGTGTGTGTGTGTGTGTGTGCTTGCTTGTCCTGCTCATTTGGATTACATTGTATTGTCTTACCTGCCTGTATTGTATGTTTGGTGAATGGTCCCATCATCTCTTGTACCTTGACACCCAGGCCTATTGTTGCCACAATCAAATCACATGAAAGCCAGACTAATTGAACATGTATTGATGGAAATGCAGTGCTTTGACTCTCCCCTTTGGCAGCCCTGGAGCTGACAGCTTCATCGTTACACCGGAGTGGAGTATTGCAGGAGGATGAGATGCTTGAAATACATGTTGACAGACACATCCAGAGAAGAGGACTGACAGGGACCTCTGCAGAAAGAGGGGTGAACATGAAGTTAGAGCTCAGACAGAGACAAAGACAGACATGTACTGTAAGAGAAGGAACTGAAAGGATTAACAGCTACCTGTCACATGTAGTGCATATGTGCAATCAGGACAATAGTCCTAAATACTGGCAATCAGGGCAGATTCATCAGAGTCTTATTTTCCTGTCCAGGAAGGCAGCACACTGTAATTATGTAGGCATCAGCCTCTGCGACAGCCACCCGCGCTAGTTGTAATTTTGCCCAATTTACGTTAGAAGGCTTCAAAGGGCCTATAATTTGAATCCCTTCAGCTTTATGGTAATGTGTTAGCATTGACTGTCACACCTTTGTGCTCACATAAAATGAGCACACGTGTTGCAAGATGTGCCGGGGGGAATTTTTGCGAGAAGAGAGCCGCGTTGACTTGAGGGGAGTAGCTGTAATGACAGGGAGATTGAGGGAGTATTCACGTCTGTATTTCAGTTCAATTGGTCCAGAACAAGGATACATTTATGCCTTTTAATTGTGTTCCAGATCATGTTCACACTGGGTTTTAAAACAAAAACAAGTCCTATGGACAGATGATTGGACAGTTTTACCGAATATGCTGCAACATCATAGCTGCATGCACCCTTGTGGAGAAATCAAATTATTTTATTAGTTGGTTTATTAGTTTATTTCTCTTCTCTGGTGTTGCAAAGAGCTCACAAAATGAGCTTTGTGCTGTTCTAAGTGATTGTGAGCATTATTAGTGGAGACTGTAAGTGGACCTAGTGACAAACAGAGATCTTACTGGAGGGTAATTGGTCCTACTGTGAGGTCGCTACAGCATGTTTCATTCCTTTCACTTTGTTATTAGGCAACTGCTGCAATACATGGAGGAAGACAAAAGCTCAACACACCTCCCTCCGATTTAACTACTTTGAACACATTTTGATTCGCGTGGTGACACATATATATATTGCCATGGTTACTAAATGATATTGTAGGCTGCTTGCACAGAGCAAAGGATCCTTTTCTCAACACTTCATAAACAGCGATATAGCTTTTGAATTTATGCTAAAATCACTTATATTCTCTGACACAGTCCTGTGGCTGTTCCACTCACACCGCCAACAAACTGCACCAGCGTCTGCTTGGAAGTAGACAAAGACCCTCCTTTTCAGGTGGTATCAGTTTATTCCACACCAGGTTTCACCAAGATTGACAGGTTTCACACCAGCCCAAATAAACCTAAAAGGGCAACAGGTTAGGTGTGAAAGCTCACACACAGACACACACACACAAATATACACACAAGTGATGACATGAATCCTAGGTAACCTCTGTTCCTCTGCCCTGTGTGCATGACTTTCTGTCCATATGGTCAATTACAAGGTGTTAAAGGCAATGACACCATCAGAGGACTATTGGCTGAGGTGTCCAGAGGTCATAAGGAACTCTAAGAGCTCTTCTTTGAATTTCACACAATGTGTCAGGAAAGAGACAGTCAGTGAAAGGGAGGAAAACAAGCTGTTGAGGTCAAAGGTTGCTGTGCTTCACATTGTGTCTGACCAGGATTAATAACAAGGCTACTATGCCTTCTCTCATACTCTGCTCTTTCTCTCAACACCCCCCCCCCCCCCCCCCCCCCCCCCCCCCCGCTCTGTCTCTGCCTCCTCTCTAAGGGCTTCTTAATGACTAACCTGTCAGGATTAACATCTCTCCGTATTTCACACTGTGGTATCCAGCTTCCTCCTCATCCTCTAATGAACAGCCCCGGCTCCAAGGACAGAGCAGACAGGGGTGAAGAGAGATGAAAAACTCAAAAGAGCCCATCACCGCCAAGCTTCACATTTCAGGACTCCACACCACCCGCGTCTAGCCAAGCCGGCTCTTTTCCTCTTTTCTCACCCCCTTTTAACGTCCTCCGTCATTCCCGCCTTCCGATGGTTAGGACAACTTAATTAATCACTGTACAGCTCTAATGAATTGACCAGCCTGGGTGTATTGATCCCTGGGGTATCAACGGCTCGCCTTTGTGAAGTCTAATACCCTCTTCTGAGCTCAGAGATCAAACATCTTGAGAAAAAGTGGGAAGGAATATCACACTGAAACCTTTTTTTTTTTTTGAAGAGTGAGAGGAGGTCAACGCAAAAGACATTGTCTGCAGCCACTTCAGCAAATATGTGCATTAGGCAGAAAGCAAATCCTCATCTTCATCCCCCCACACGCTCCCCTTCTCTCCTGCTCTTGCCTCAGCTTGTGTTACATGTGTCACATTTATAGAAATAACATTCCTTTCATCAAGGGAATTAGTGTTATATTTCAGGTTGTCTTAAATCAGAAGAGGAGCTTACAGCTTATTAAAGTGTCGTCACGGCACCACCACTAAGGATGCTGGGGGATTTGGCAGCCTTCTTCAAGACTGGATCGCTCAGATCTTTTTCTAGGCCGAGGTTAGATTAGGCATTGATCTGAAAGGCTAATTTGATGCCACATTACAGCTGTGAAATTACAGCACTGTACAACTCCCATTTAGGAATATGAGCCGGACAACTCCCTCTCCACTTCTCAGAAATCAGTTATGTAAATGCACACTGAGTAGAAGTAAAAGCTCGGCCATGTACAATTATAGCACCAAAATTGAGTAACCAAAGAATTCAATTATTAGTTGTCAGTGTTAATCTAAAACATGTTCCACACCTTTATCCATACTGCAGGTCTTATTTTTACCCACACCAGATTTCATGCAGATGTGAGCTTGCAATTTATAACAATATTTTTTTTTCCATGCTCTGAGACCCAAACAATACCGTAATCAGTGTGTTCAGCAGGTTTGGTAGGGTTATAATTTCTGGCTGCTAAAATAGGCTAACAGTCAGGTGTTGCTCTCTTCACCTGTAGATTAATCCTCTTTTACTCTGCCTCTGCCCACTGGTAAATTTGAACCAAACTAACACCTTCTTTGTTTTTGACCCACAAACTTGGTACTTCGCTGATGAGGAATTCATTTGGCTGATTGGCCGTATAAACTCTTCATAAAATACTATATTTAAAAGGATTAGAATGACAGGATTGGTAGAAACGTGAGGTAAGCGGTGTATGGTACACCATAATCAAAGTGGATAAAGTATAAATTTCACTCTGTAATTATCATCAGGATCTTTAGATAGTATTAGGCAGTGGAGCCCACAGGTCATTTAAAAGCAGGCCCTCAAGGCAATAATTCATTGTTTGTCTCCAAGATGGCTGGGAAGACACTGATAGAGTAACCAGCTGGCCATTCCCCATTGGCAGTTGCCATAGCAACCAAGGTCATAGCCCAGACCCTACGCATGTAGTAGAAGATATGATAAGCTAAGCCTCTGGTTGAAGAAGTAAACAGCCATAACAAACAGCCTGTTTCTCAGTGTCTCATGGTAAAGTAGTTACACAAGGCTTCTCTTTCAAGGACAGACATAGACTACAATCGATTAGAGTCTTCACACAGGTATGGATGTGAGGTGCTTCCATGAAGAATAAGATTATTTGGACAGGTAGTGAGTAGAGGCTTATAGGGTTAAATGTGGCCACCAGGTAGAAATCCGTTTGAGCTGGGCTGGCATTACACAGTGTTAACTTGTGCTGCTCATCTCTCATCTCCTTGGTCAATCAAGTTTCAGTAAATGCCTCTGCTTAAGACATCTGGGGCCCTTGAACCTTCTTCCATCAGCTCACAAGATTTCCATCGCACAAACACAAAGTGATTAGTGAAAGTCCTCAAATGTACATCACTATGTCTTTATAATTCTCTTTAATTAATCAGAAAGATTCCCTCCAATGGACAGGTTGGCTGCTTACTCAGGTTAATGAATGATTCATCCGTCATTAATAAAGCCCTAATTTTGTAAACCCTATAATGTGCATATCCTGCAATCTGAGATGCATTTTTACACTGAAGACTATGGAATATGGATTTTATCGCCCATCACTTTCACTGAAATCACCTTATGAATGGATCTTTTTACATGCAGTATGGACAAGAGGAACAATGGACATATATTTGTGTGAGTGAATGTATATGGATCTACATATGTGGTAGCATTTACTTAAGGATGTCAGATCAGGACAGTCTTTCTGTGTTCAGGTGAGTCTGGAAAAAGGAGATGCAGGTCGAGGTCTAGGGTTTAGGCTGTTTATCTGTATCAAAAGCAGGTACACAATGATGGTGTGTGTGAAGTGGGTGTAAAAGGCAAGGGTCCACCACAGATAAGCTGTTTGTGTGTGGTTCTTCTTTGATTAGCAACGGAGAATCTAGCAGAGATAAGCGAACAAGGAGTTGTCAAACACTGAATAAGCATTCAAACTGCCCAACATATCAATGACACTCACTGTAAGTCACTACTCAACAAATGTTCTTCGTACAAAGCTATAAGCAAAAGAAAATAGTGATTGAAAAGCGCAGGAACCAGTAGCTGGCAGAATACAGCAACACATTCAATGACGTGCAACAGTGGTCCACTTATCTGAACCAAGGCCATTGCAATATTTTGTAAGTTTAAAATAGGTCACTATTCCCATTTAATGCCCATGACTGAAAAACAGTGAGGTTGTGTAGGATTGCATGTTCACATGTTGTCCACCGTATCTGTGAGTTATACTTTGTGTCTTTGTCCGGGTGTGAGGCTTTTAAAGCATTATTTACTGTGACTGAGTGAGTGACTGCCTGGCTGGAGATGCCAGCAGATTTACGCAGAGAGGACACTCTCTCCGTCTCTGATCCAGACACCATAGAGCATCTGCACAATGGAGTTAGTCAGTGAAGTCTATCTGCCATAAACTAAATCCCTCTCACTCTCTGCAACTCCCTCCATCCCCTCTCAACTGCCCTGTCCCCCTTCTCTAGCTCTCTCTGTTGCGCACACACACCGCAGATCTGTACAGACACACACACATACACACACACACACACACACAATGAAATGCCCCTCAACTTTACTGAATGCCCAAGCGTAGCAACCAGCCTCCTCTCTCTCCCTCAACCTCCTCCCATCCCTCTTTCATGCTCTCATGCTGATGCATTGGGTGGGATTATGCGCGAGGGCTGTGCGCCGTGCCGTCCCCCTGCCACGCTGGGCCGTGTGCCGCCGGGCCGTGTCTGCATGGCTGACTGTATTAAACATAAGCAGCTTTACTTGATAGGGCTCTATCCAGCTTTAATTACCACAAACTCACAAAGTCTGTGGACAGCACTCCTCGCTCCCGCCACTCTGCAGGACAAACAGGGCAAAAGCCACTCATTTATAATTCTGCAAACAAATGAACATAAGGAGAGAGATGATGGTCAGATGATCAGATGATAGTAGAACATAGACAGTAGTAGATCATTACAATATTCAGTTCTAATATATGATGATGATGATGATGATGATGAAGACGACAATAGGACACAATTCATTATTGCAGTCATAGTAACAATGGTGCTGCCTGAAGGTAAGGGTGACCTGAATTTGCTCATTGCATCTGCAATGTAAATACTGAATCTCTGCCATATTGTGCACACACAGCATGTGAGAGTAGGAGCGGATTCGGTTATATACTGCAGAACTGAGTAACTCTCTGCAGCCAAATTGGATTTGTTTCACCATTCAGGAAGTTGGGATTTTGACCATGTAGGACAAAAAAGAGCGTAAGGATAATTTTACAACATTTTACGGTAAGTTTAGTCCAGTTTTCTCCAAATGACAGCCAAGCGTGGCTCTGCCAACAGGGTGTCATGGGTACATTTTGACTGTATAAATGGTAAAAAAAAAAACAAAGCTTATTTTAAATTCCCTGCACAATCACACAGGTGTATTCAATTATTCTGGTTGATTAGACCTCTGCTCAGGGTGAAGAGCTATGCTGGGAATTGACCCGCCCCCATCAGTAACTGTTTTATACCTTTCAAGCTTTATAATCTGGCACTATACATACAGCATGCAGGCTACAATAATGTTGGCCATTTAGAATTGGTGGTCATTTCTGTTCCTTCATTTCAGACAGAAGCAAACAGAAACATTTCATAAGACAGTGAGACATTTAGAAAAATAAAAGATTTCTTAGACAAGAAATGCAACAACTAGATTTTAATTTATTGTGGTTTCATTGTTTGTATTTTTAAACAGCATGTGTCACTTTTACATGGGAAAAGACAGTTTGGAACATTCTGCACCTGCCCACACAGACCTGAGAGGAGGTCTAATCAAGCAAAGTGACAACACCTGTGTGGGTGCAACATGGGTGTGTCGTCCCTTTAAAGAAAACCTGATTCAGTAGGCTGTGATTGGCCCATTGAATAACTTGGGGCGTGGGCTACCAAGTGTCTGAGGTGTCTTATTGGCTTATTTCACACAGATCAAATGTCAGTGCTCAAGGCCACAGGAAGTTTGTGGTAACACAACAATGAACTGTGGAACATGTCCTCTGAACATGCCAAAAGAAAAACTGAAAAGATGCAAACAGTGTGGCATTAGTACCAACATCCAAGCAACCGGCAGCTTTAGTTATAAAATAAAAAGGAGAGCTAATAGGCTGCAGTTCGTCAGAGGTACAGTGACAGCAGTAGCAGAGCTGGCCAAGAAGCTGGAGTTTCAGGATTTAATAACCCCGAAGTTTGCCAAAACAAAGGAGAAAGAACTTCTAAAAAGGTAAGGGGCAACTATCTATTTAATGTTTGTGTGTTTATGGGACAAATTATTGATGTTTTCTTGGACTGAATACCTCATTTGGAAGACTGAGCTAATAGGGCCATTTTGGATTGGGTTTTTACCTGGACGTGTTTCTCACAGAGCAGCGGTGGCTCGTTGTTATGAGGTTGTTTTTTCTGCACTTTTGTCAGTGTTTCTTTCACCAGGGTCAATGATAGGTCATTTTTACAGGCATATGATAAACGTCTGCTGATGTTTTGGGACATTCAAGCTCCACAAGATGTTCCTTCTAAACTGGTATGACTGTATATGTTTGTTCTGTGATGCTGAAGTGTCAGCAGATGTGTTTTGACATAGTAGGTGGCCCTTTGACCTTAAACACCCAGAGGCTTGTGGAGGTCTTAATCCAGCCATGCTGACAGCCTGTCTGGCACTATCTCTACGTCCCTGTAAACCCACTGTTCTAAAGGAATTAAGGGCATTTAAGTTGTCCGTCTGACAAAAAGACCAAGTTGACCACACACTGTAATTGCTCAAAGAGGACTTTAGGTTGTCACAGTGCTGTGCCATAAATTAATTATCCTAAAGCGCTTAGTGAAAGTCACTATAATGGCTTACACTGAAGGGGAAAGGGTGAATGGAGGTGAGCGTTCAGCCATGAGTACAAGGGGAGAAACATGAGTGACCATAAATTCATACTGTAGTTATGAGTCTCATCAAGGCAGCTCGACTGAGTTATGGCCTGCTCTGAAAGTGGTGTCCTGGCTGTGGCCTGTGCTGACTCCCTGTATGCCTTGAGAAAGAGGACAGAGAACCTGAGACGTATTGTCTCTTTTTATAGAAATTTAAAGGCAGCTGGTAGAAAGAAAACAGAAAGGGAAGAAAGTCTGAGTGTGTATTTGCGTGTCTGTGTGTGTGTGTGTGTGTGTGCAGTTGTCACAGTAGCCCTGCAGCCCCCTGGGAATGACCTGGCTGCCTGCTGTCAATGGAAATCATCCATCTTTCCTCTTATATTCCCTGCCTCTCTTTTATTCATTCTTTGGTCTCTTTCTGTCTTATTTCCTTCTCCACATAATCTTTCTGGTGCTAATAAATATATTGATCGTTTTAGCCCACTAAGTAGACATTTACAGAAAGAATTACTCATGTAAACACAACCTCTAGGAAAATTATGTAAGGCATAATTTGTACTGTAATTATTTAAAATGACTTTCAGGTTAAAGACTGGTCTTGATTCTTGGTGTTTTACTTGTGAACAACTAAGCTTCAAGGTGCAGGGATCAAACCAGTAACTTGTAAGTTACACACCAGTTGCTGTGATCACTTGACCACACTCTCCGGTTTTTGAATCACCTCCTTGCGTGTTAGCTCTGAGAAACCTCTGCTTTTCAAGGCTGTTTTGCTTTAAATTGGCTTCATGCAGAGGACTGTGGGGCCATGAGAGCATTTTTGCTGTTTGATGTAACAAGCTGACTTAATTACCCACTAACAAGTTACACTGAGGCACAGCTGAGTACCAACATCCTCTCCAACATCATCCTGCTCACTCAACCTACACTGTGATAGGCTGTTGCTAGGTTACCTGTAATTGCAATTATATTCATTTCAGTTCAGTTCAAACCTTTTATTGCTTAATCAGGGAAATTTGATTTTCAGGCCACATTTGGAGTCAATGCATTATCAAGGGTACAAAGCAAATGTAAGTGCTGGCCACGACAAAATACATCAAATATTTTGGTGTAATTTGTCAAGTTGTTTACTGTTTTTTTTTAATGTGTTTGCAAAAAAAAAAAAAAAATCCATCAGCAGGACCAAAAGTATGAACTGATTAGTCTATTTTCACATTTTTGAAGAATGAATTTGAAGAACTAGAACAGGCATTCATACAATAGACTGAAGATTTTGAACTATCATCATTTTGCAAAGATGTTACATTGAAGCTCCTTTCCTCAGCATTTAGAGAATTCGACCAGCTCTTATCAAAACTGCCACTTAGATACTTCTGGGTCATTTCACTCAGGTAGGAACCCGTCCAAGCAAAAAAAAAGACTTTTTAACCCTAGCACAGGTTTCGTGAGTCAGACAAATTGTGGCTCATACTGGGATTTTGAAATACACATTTTCTAGACAACTTTTTAAACTGCCTTAGAGACTGCATGAATGTCTGCTGAAAAATCCCAGCCTTCTGCAAATTTAAGAGCAACTTATTTAAAAAAAATTATTATCCCCCATTAAATTATCTTTTCCCAAAGGTTTCACCATAGTGTGAATGCCTCTTTAAACATGTATCAATAAGGAGACATATGAGTAGGAGAAGTTTCACCAACCGAAATCCCAGGATTTAAATTGCATGTGTATGAGAAGTGAATCCTCATGACAAGTGTCAAATACAGTGGGGTTCCTGTTTTGACCACATGTGCCAAAAAAACTTGTAAGAACAGCGAAGAGGAAAAGATTTTCCATCATGTCTAAGTTATTAATGAGCCTCAGAGTGAAGCATGCTGGCTCAGGCGGAGGATTCAGATACATTCTCACTTTACTTCCCCCATTCATTCTCAATTTTGCTCCCATCCTTCCCTCTCTATATCAGTAGCCCCTGACAGTTTTATCTTTATGTTGTCTATCAACGTGCTCTCCCAGGTCTTATACGCTCCTTTTTTGCAAGAGGATGCGGATGTCTTCTTGGCTGCAATTGAACAGATGCATTGATTTATTTGACCTTGTCATCAGGAAATATTAAAATATTCAAGAAAAAAGTTACTTAACAGGCACAAGTCAAATACTGTAGGATTTTAAAAAAATGTGTCCGTTAGTAAATCAACTCTGACATAAGGATGCACAGACACAACACGCACACCCTCCCAGGTCTCTGGGGGATGAAGCCCAGTGCAGTGTAGCTCATCCTACTTTTTCCTTGTTGTGCTCTCTCATCCCTCGTCTCCTCAGGGATGTCCTGAGTCCGTCATTCCTTCATCTCCTCTCTCTACCTCCCAGTCAGGATATTCCATTTCTCTATTTCCATCCCATGTTCTCCTCTTTCTACCTGTCTGTCCCTGTCTTTCAGAATGAATCCCCAGAAGTGTTTCCATCCTATTCCATGCTACATCTTTTTTTTCTCCTACTTTCTCCGTCAGACCCCACCACCGCCACCACTTCTTTCACCAATGGGATTTTGTACTTAATGAACTGCCACCTCACAAAACTTTGCTTCTGCCCTCTGATGCCTCATCCTCACCACCCTCAGAGAATAGAGAAATTCAATATGAATTGCTGTCATTATTGCAAGGACAGAGTGAGAGAGAGACGGAAAGTGATAAATAGGCCAGAAAGAGAAAAAAAACAGAAGAGGTGGGAGGTGGCAAGGATAAAATCTATATTCACTCCCTCTAACGTGCCAGCGATAACCACAGAGGCCAAGCTCCTCTTTTCAAAGCCGTCTAAACGAGGGCGCGACTAAAAGCCCTGAGAGCCTTTCAGCCGGGCCTCACCACAGCTAGCCTGTCAATACGGCATGACCACAGGCTCTGAGAGAATAAAAAAATAAAAAGATAACAAACAAAGGAAAAACACACACACACACACACACACACACACACACACACACACACACACACCCTGAGGCCAAGTGTGAGCCTGATATACAGTTTCTGTATTCTCTTGTCTCTAACAGCATGTGCATGTCCAGTCTGCATCCTTCATTGATTACTCAATCACTTGAGTTTGAAACAGAAGAAATGTAGGAGTCTTTAGCTGGCAGTTTATTCCTGAAATTACAGACAGACAGAAGGGAAATGGGCTAAAATGGGCTGAGGGAAATAATGAAGTGATGGCAGGGACAGGGACAAAGAGGGACATGCACACATTATTGCAGGCAAGGAAAGAACGTAAAAGGAAGAGGTGTAGGGAAAACTATAGCCATGCATGGAAGTGCTTCATTGCCTTGTATTAAAGAGATGATGTCCTATACGTTCTTCATGAATGAGGACGTTTCTTGGAGATTGAGTGAGGGGGCAAGCTGTTTGTAACACACAAGGATCTTTAGATGAAGAAATCCAGTTTTTCTCTCTGACTATGCAGTGTTAGAATAACTGCCAGTCGACTGCTAAAATTTGACTTAGTATGAAAGTGCCTCTATAGCAGGTATTATACATTGTGCTTGAGTATTGTATTTTAAGTCATCAATAATGTATGGGGATGAAAAGGGATTTTTCAACACTGTCCAGCTACAGTATGTACATGAAAAATGTTTATAGGAGAATTATGACTATATGAAAATTGTCTTTTCATTGTACTTTGCTTTTATTTGTTTGGCAGCACATCAGCTCTCAGAACAGCTTGACAATGAGTAAACAATGTATCGAAAGCTTTTGAACTCAATGACAATGACAACTGAATTATGACCAAAAACTGGCATCAGTATTGTAATAATTACACTAATTATCAATCATGGTATAAAAACACAATCATGGACAGGTTAAGACACCTGAGTCAATAAGTAAATAATTTATCAAGATATCACTGTTCTCTGGTCAAAGCACGAGCAGCACTGACAAAGAATAATAGAAAACACCACCTGGCAATTGAATTTACAGGGGAAGTCTACAAATGAAGGTCAGATGACGCTTCATTGGGGCAATGAAAAAAAAACCCCTGATGATGTCACCAGGATTATCTCATCTTGGGCGTGAAGAAAAAAAAAAGTACAACAGCAAACCGTGTTACAGAGTTGTGACAGGCAGTTTGAAAGACATTTGCGTTTACAGTGCAGTAGCATGGTACAGTACATGGAAAGTGTAACGCCACAGAATTGCTTTATGGGTAGTGTAGGTTCCAGTGTTTTTGAAGCTTGATTCATACTAAGTCAAAATACCTCCTCCTTCATTGCACAGATTTTGATCGTACTTTTTAAAATCTTACTCTTGCAAATCCACCAACTTTATGGCATAAAATATTGATTAAAACAGTGTCCCTTTAAGATCCCAGCCTGTTGCATCTTGTCACTCTAAGAGGTCTGCAGCTAAATGGCAGATTTGTTGTGGATGGTGTGCTGAAGCCCATTATTGATTTTCTATCAGCCATTACAAAATCTGGACAATGCAACATATAGCAAAGTGTCATTTTGATGTGATGAGAGTGTGCTAGCTCTTTGAATGTGACACTTTGTGTGTTTTGCACTTTTAAACAACATGGATATACAATAAAGGTTTGGACATACTTTCCCATTCACTTGACTGGTACTGTTTACCGATCTCACAGATATATGCATGATTTATTAATCTATAACCGCAATAGATACCAGTTTTACATGAACTTTTATTAAAAAAAAAAGAAATCAGTACAGTATAGCCCAAAAACTACTTGTACCATATTATTTTAAAAGATTGATGACAGGTTGCAGGTACCTTGAATTACCGTCTTCCTACCAAAAGCTCTGATTACATTGTCACACCAAGAGCATTTCTTTCTCTTCCACTTGTTTATTTTCATTCTGTAGGATTGATAATCCCACAGAATGAATTCAAGGTTTTGCTGCAGCACTGGGAATAAACATGCACATTATTTATTCAGTATCTCGCTGAACTGTATTTTGAAGTATGTAAATGTGTTGAGTTAATATTATTGTTAATGATCATATTGCCTGCATCCAGTACAGCTGAAATGTAATAATGACTCTGTGCTTAAGGCAATATCATGCATCCCACACATGTCAGCATGAGCCAACACACTGCTGTGATCACTGGGGAACTGACCTGATCAATAATAACTAAATGATGAACTCCAGACCTGCTTTTAGCATGAAGATCAGGGTAATTTTACTACTGGCATTACACAGAGAATATCTTGTTCGAGTGCCACTGGCAATGAGATGCAGATGGTTGCTGTGGTATATCTTTAAAAACAATATTGTGACAGGGCAGCTGCATTATGGGTCAGTGATTCTGTGATGCTGCTTCGATCTACAACAGATGGGCCCTGCAGCAGTGCTGGAATTCCCCTGGTATCCCCACAAAAAACAACACTGAACTCTCTGCCTCCATTTTACATCCAGGAACTGTGTTTATTTGAATAACTCCTCCAAACCCATTATCTAATGACATGACTCAATGAGTCACTATCCCCCAGATACTGCTGAGGGAGAAACACTGAGTTTTTGGCAGAGAGCAACTCGAATGCAGTGGAAAAAGGGGGATTTCAAATGAATTTCAGAGGAACAGAATATTGGAATGATTACAGCGCATCAAATCTGCATATCTACAGAGAGTGTATGTGACTCTGAGAGAATTACCTTGACACACTTACTAATTGCCAAGGCATCGCTCAGCGGTGCCCACTTTTCTGCAGGAGGATTTTGAAAAGTTAACTGATTTTTACCCAAAAACTTTAGAGAACCATAGATGATCTGCCACGTTACAACTTACATGCTTCATGCTCACTGGACCCTGAACACATCCGGTTGGAATTTACCTTGAACTCACCAGAGACAGTGTAACTGTTCAACATGATCCTCTGGGGACCCATGAAGAAGCAGATGTGTCTGAGGGAGGGCCTAATGAGAACACAAAATTTAGACAATGCACAGTGTAAGTGTGCGTTCTGTTTTCATTATACAGTGTGTACTAGTGTGTTTAAATGGCTAAAGGAAGCATTGCTGGATTTTAAGAGTAGTTATCTTACATCAACATTGTCGTCATGGTTAAAAATGTGGTCTCTATTATTGAAACCCAGATGTCATTCTACCTCTTTGCAGCTGTAAAATTTCACTCTATTTCCCACCATTGCTGACCAATGCTGTTGTTTGTTTGGGTAGGACAATGATTATTCACATGTCTGTACAACCTCATCTCACGTGTGTGTCCAGATACACAAAATGTAATCTATTGATTTTGTGTACATGGACTTGGATTACACTTTTTAATGGTTATGTTTAGGCACTCACAGAACTTGGGTAAGGTTAGTGAAAGGCAGTGGTCTGCTTAAAACAGAAAAAGTTCAGTGACTTCAGACACAACAAGTTTATTTATATTCAACCAAAGCTCAGATCTTTCCCTTTCCCTACCTTAATTCTTTTAGTGCCTAAACCTAACCACAGACAAAACTCTGGATTTGAGATTTCTACACCCACCATCCACACCTTCCTGACTCCTGTAGACTGCTGCTGCTAATGAATGTAGTCCTTCATTTATTAAAAAAATATTGTAAAAAAGTGTCTATTTCGTGCTGACTATCACAAAAAACATAGACAATTCATGCAGGTACACAAAATCAATAGATTCAATTTTGTGTTTCTGAACATGAACTGACATGAGACTGCGTTGGACTGCAAGTGGTGGCTTGTAGCATAATTGAGGAGTAACAGTCACAGTTCCTTCTCAGGGACTTCCGGGTGAATGGAGGATATGTATAATAAGATGTTTCCCTGCTGATTAATAGTTCATGCATTTGGAAACCTTTTACAAACCCTCCCATATATTTTTTGACGGTGAGGAATGTCTGGACATCATAAGTCTCACCACCCAGGAGCAGACCACAGCTAAATAGTGTCACCTGAGCTGCCAACACTGGCAGAAAAAGAAGCTAGCGCTAACAGCACCATTCATACAACAAAGCAGAAATCAACACCATGCGACAAGAAGTCATGTTGATGCTCAAGAACTGATGGTACTTTAGCTGGAGCGTGCAGCTATAGACTATGGCACCTGGCTTGCTGATCTGGAGGCTACAGTGACTGTGCAAACCACTCAGGTCTCTGCTGAGAAAAAGTGTGAAGATCATAAGAGCAGGAGCAGAAGTTACAACTTGTGACTGACTGGGATACGAGGTGTATGTGAGGGACCTCGCTCAAAGCTGTACAATTATTACACAAAGAAGTACACTGCTACCACTTGCGCACCAAGATTCAAGATTCAATATGTTGCAAAGTCTCCCTCTGTCCACTGCTGATATAAGAAAGTCTCCATATTCATAGACTACACTGCCTCCATTGCTGAGAAGAGAGCTGCTTTCAGCAACATGAAACGGCAGCTGCAGCTGTCATGCCCTGATGTGAAGTTCGGTGTCCTCTACCCAGCAACCCTCAGGATCACGATCACTGTGCCAAATGGAGTATGTCACAAGTTTGAAGACCTGTGGAGGAACTCGCTACTGCTGCCAAGTCTATGCACCTGGTAAAAATCTAGGATCAGACAGCTATGCTATTGAACACTCATATGGATAAAGTTGGCTTAGTCATCACCGTTAACGTGTGAGAGAATCAAGAACACCAACTCTGAATACTTTCCCTTATACTGCTCAGAGAGACGGGGCTGCCCCCTCAGACCTCCCCTATTTGCAATCACAATCGAACCTTTAGCCATTTCCCTTCAATCGCGTCGCAGCATCAAGGGGATAGTTAGAGAAGGATTTGAGCAAAAAGTCTCTTTGTATGCAGAGAATCCCCTTTCCCCATTTCTGATTTATCGTTATCCATCCCAGCAGCACTTTTGATCCTCGAATCTTTTGACCAAATTTCAGGCCACAAAATCTAAAGTAAAAGTGAATTTTTCTCCAAAAATAATTTATTTAAGATTGCAGCATTCAGCTTTACATACCTGGTCACAGACTCCTTCAAAGGTCTTCATTGTTGAGCTTTGAATTACTCTTTTGCAGAGTGTATTCATTCAGTTAAAATGAATGTGCTTGTTTCCATCTATAAGACATATAAAACATCTCGCCTACCTAAACAATTTCTTCAAAGACCTAAAAAGGCCTACCAAATTTTAGATTTTACTATTGGGAAGCTAATCTGAGAATTATACAATATTGGCTTCAACATCACACAACTGACCTGTATCTCTTCAACTCTAGCTCACTCTCATTTTAAATGTTCCTTTTCACCTTATGTCACAAACACACTTGTCAAAACATATCTTAGAATTTAAAACCAGTTCATTTGGGGCTACAGGCAAGCTCCACATTTGCTGCCATGACCAATAACCTCTTTCTCTTTTTCTTAATGATCTATTACAGATTTCTTTTGGATGGCACTTTTGCCTCTTTTCAGCTGTAAGTAAGTTCTCCATACATAGAAGCCACTTTTTTAGATATCGTCAAATTCGTAGTTATGTTAAATGTAAATTCCCTCAGTTTTCTAATTTACCCAGTGACTTGCCGCATGATACATTTCACAGACACCTACCATTAAGTGTGTGATATCTTTTATTTATAACCATATTCATGATATGTCACAAGTGTGTTTTGATGTATAAAGGTCCTTTGGGAGTCAGAAAGGCTCTGAGGAAAGGCTCCTCAAAACCTTTCAGTCAAGAAACTCAACCCCAGCTGGCCATGAATGAAATCGTAATCTGGTCATCTTATATCCATGTGCCCATGGCGTCACTTGTTTTACTGCTTGTTAATTGATTTCAATGTAAGATTTCTGACTGAACATCATTTTTTTGTTTGTTGTTCATGATGGAGAGGAGGTTATTTGACTCAGGATTATTTGTGCAGGTGTAGGGGAAAAAGGTGTTTTGGACAAATGATTGTAATGCATTTTAATGTAATTAAATGAATAACCTAATGTACGGACATGTAATTTGAACGTATGAAGAATGAAAGTGGTAAAGAAAGTAATATGGTGGACTGAGTCTCATTTTAGCCACATTGGGATGGGTCGATGCTTGTAGAAAGCCAAGCACTGAAAGATGCTTCGACTCACAATGTCTTCTGCCATCTGCTAAACATGGAGGAGCTGACTGGGCACAGATTGCTGTGTTCTTGCAGTCATTAGGTCCAGTGATTGCTCTGCAGGGTCACATAACAGCAAAGCAGTGTGAGGCCATTTTATTGAACCAGATGCACCCTATGGTGCCAACACTGTTCCTCCATGATGTTCCCTCCAATGTTCCAAGATGATAATGACTCCATGCACACCGCTCATCAAGGGTGGTGTCATAAAACACCAGGATGATGTCAAAAACCTCACATGGTCCCAAAATTACCATATCAGCTCATTAGTGAGCGTTTTATGTGAGGTGTGCGGTAGAAAATGTAGATAGTGATCTTCTTAATCCCCACTAGACATAGCAGTTTCCTTCCTTTTATTAATATCTCAGTGGTTCATCAAGGGGCTCCCATGGAAACACAATTTAGGTCAGGACACATTAAGTGTGTTTAAGGTACATTTTAATGTTTATGTAATGTTAGGCATTTGAGCAGAGAGAGACCCAGCCGATGGTCTCTATATATTTTTTTTATTTCTGACATTTAGAACTACTTGACAAGTCATGAAAACTGTGCTTTCTTGCTTTTCCTTCATCTCTTCCTGGCCATTTTTAAAAAAAAGAAAAAAAAAAAAGAACAGCAAATGGGTGATATTTGAGGGGATTTTTTTTTTTCTTACAACCTTTTTTTTCTTTCTTCTCAGTTCAGTTGGAAGCAAGATTGAAAAATCCATGTAGGGATAAAACCAAGAATTCATCTTGGGTCCAACATGTTGTGTGGACATGGCACCTTGACCTCCCAAGAACAAAACTGCTACCACAAGTCCTGAGATTAGTCATTTTCAGTGGGAAGGGGGGCAGTACATGTTTCAATCGATGAAAATATCATCAGGGACAAACCTATTTTCCTCAGCTCTGTTGTAGATAAATATTGTCCAATCCTGCACTGTCAATCCCCCTCTGCTTTCAAATGGAGGCCCCCCTACCAACCACCCCTCTTTTGCTCCACACATGGAAACACACACACACACACACACACACACACACACACACACACACACACACACACACACACACACACACACACACACACACACACATAACACCATAGATTTCATCAGGAATGAAACACAAAAATCCAAGGAAGGTGTAGCTGCTGGCGGTGGCGTTTGTGTCAGATATGGATTTGTCAAGTGCTGATGAATTACATGTTTTGAAACGATAACCCCTATCAATCTTCTCAGCTCTGCTTTTGGCAAATGCAACAGACCAGACGCACGCTGAAACACACAATCAATAACACAAAACTCGTGCACACACATCAGAAAAAGGGTGACAGAAATGGATATAGAGAGTGAGATATGGCTCATAATTCCTACCTACCCCCATACAGCAACCTATTTTATAATAACTGTGATCAGTGATAGTGTTTTGACACCCCTCCCGCGCAGTAAAGGAGCAGCGGCATATTAGCAGATGATTTCAGGGCTCTGCAACATACAAACAACTTGACATTTTGCACTGAATGAAAATTGAGACCCGGAACATAGCACTACAGCTACTCATTGGAGTAATGCATGATTAGTGTTCACCGGTAAACACAAAGAAAGTGCTACAGGTAATGAGGGCTGTAAAATGGAAGCATTTCTTCCACAATTCTTTGGTCGACAGCAGTGGTGTCGGGTTTGTCGGCTTCTAAACTGTGTTTATGAATCTGGGGTCTGAGGTTGATTACAAGAATCTTCCCATCAAAGATGGCTGATTTTCTTTTGCATTGGATTTAAATGAAGAAGCTTCTCCTTCAAGTGTTGCTGAGGAAATGACGGTGCCGTAGTTTTCAGTCAAATGAATTTCAATCAAGTGAGGTTTCATAGTTTCCACTGTCAGTTTTATTGGAAATGAAATAAGTCTGTGTATATCTGTGTGGGCATATAACTGTGTGTGTGTGTATGTGATTAATATCTATATTTAAACTGTGGATGCAGTGAAGGGGTACACATCTGTCCTCTAGCAGTGCACAATGACATAAATGCAAGGCCCCAGCTGTAGCAAGCCTCACAATGGTCCCATCATGTGTCAGTCACACTGGTGTCATGGCTGGACCAGGACACTGTGTGTGTGTGTGTGTGTGTGTACGAAGGCAAAAGTGGGACATCAGTTGAGTTCAGCATGGATTTGTGTGTATACAGCTTGCATGTGCATTCATGTTTTTGTGTGTGTAAATCGGGCAGGTGGCCATCACTGGCAGAGTCTCTTTCCGAGGATGTGTCTGAATACAGAGGGCCGCTGTTATTGGAGGGTCTGCCTCTCTGTTCTCCACATCTGAGGGTCCATACAGACCCTCACAGGCACCCGCTCCACAGTGTGTGTTGGCAAGACATTCAGTCCGATCACACTGGGACACTCTTCCTGTCGAACACCAGGGTGTCGAGGCTTTTCACACCACAGATCAGAGTCCAAGCCAAGAGGAAGAATAGGAGGAGGTCAGAGGGGTGCAGACAGAGGAAATGGTATAATAGATGCATGGCTGAACAAAACATGAGGCTTTTCAGACAGGAATAAAATACCAGGGGAAGTAGTAAATTGGCCAATCTAACACGGACTCCTTTTTTTTTTAACAATTACATTGTCGCTATTGTGTGTGGAAGAAGACCATGTGTAATTATTGCAGCTTCAAATTATACTGACTGACGGTGTCCAGATAACGTATTTGCCAAGATGAGTATTTTGACATATGATTCATGCATGATTAACTAAAGAAGAATGGACAATGGACATGGACAAAAATGGACATTTTTCAGTTTCATTTTACCATCATATATGGCTGATTTTGATGGCCTGTGAGTCTTTTCACACACTTGTACACTTTTTGTGTTAAATTTGGTCAGTTAACACTAAATGTGATGCTTTTATTCTGAAAGATTTAGGCTAGAAGTCTTATTGTTGCTGCTAGTGGGATATTAGCAAATATTTCTTAAGATTTTCTAAGGAAAAGACAGAAGTTTTGCAAAAGAATGCAAACTAGGTCCATTTTTTCATCTCTTTTAAATATTTTCCTTCATTTCCCTCCCAGGCTTTTGTACCAGATGCCAGTAATAACCACCACATGTAGTTTTTCCCTCAACTTAAAGTTCAATAAAAGCAATATCTTTCTCTTTGAGACACAAAAATCACCAATTCCCCCACAAGCACATAAAAAGACATTTAAAAAAAGATGAAAAAGAATAAAAAAAAGATATGTGGAAATATTGTGCAAGTTGGGAGGTGAACTGTGGTGAATCAGCACTGATTATCCCTTACAGCTTGTTACCCCCCACTGCTACAGTATGAGTATCGGGCCGACTCAATTGTGGGAGCGGACCTCTCTGAATCACAAAGTTTTAGTGGAAAGTAAACAGTAAGTCACAGCTCATAGTAACACAAAACCTTGTTTTCATTTGTTCCATTAGTCAGTTTAAATAGGCTCCTGACAAGGTTAAGACTTTTGTGATCCCACAGACATGCACTAATTCTTACTTGTCTCCTTGTCTATGTAATTATCTTTTTACTTCAGTGGCTCATTCAGAAGAGCGTCAATCTACTGTTCTCATCTTTAGATGCGAAAAGCTTGGTTATATTATAAATTGACAGGATACCAGTTTTGAGTATTTCAGAATTTGTGACATGATATTATAGACCTGGCATCCTAAAATGAAACAGCTCGTGTAAGAGGTATTGTTTAGATATCCAAAGCAACAGATAGCAGTGCATTGTGGGTAATCTGGCCAGGGAGCATATACAGAAAAAATATTTTAATATTAACAATGGCGGCCACACAGTACTTTAATTTGTAAGCAAGTTAGCTTACCAGACCACATAGAAAAAAACGCTCTCTCAGGCCAGGTTTTTAATTAGGAAGCTAGCCAGAGGAGTTATTGTTTTCACTGTGTGGCTGAAAATAAGTTGAAACTTTTCCATGTTCCCTTCATTATCGCCAGCCTTCTGAATCTGTTTGTAAATTGCTCTGAAACACTTTTTTCCCCCATTTTTGTTGTAATTTGGAGCATCAGACTGAATTAAACAATCTGCCCATAACCTTTGGTGCAGGGGGTTTGAGTTCCTCAGTGGGATGATGAAAGCACAGTGTGATCCAGGAAGCTGACATGGGCTCTGAACATGGGTCGTTATTAATGAAGATTAGTATTTCTCTAAGTAATTATGATTTGCACCAGGATTAAGAACTAAGGAAATTAAAAATAAGCAGATGCTGTTATGTTACAAATATGCACAAACAGTGTTGACAGTCAAACTTAATATTCATGTGTAGTACATCCTTGGTGTTTATGTACTTACTTGGTGGCATGGTTGGTAACTTGACAGGTGCAATATCTGTGTGGTGTCGGCTACGTAGACAGTTAACCATCTAATGGGCAGAGTTTGTTAGTTGTTGCTTTGTCCCATGTGTGATTTAAACACTCCCTATGTTACTCCATGACTCTACATGTTAGTTATTCTGTGTGGGACTCCTGCTCAATGGGACGACCCGTTGATGGGAGTTTTAAAAGTCTGGTCATTTGCCATTATTACAAAAGGACCCTTTAAAGAGGGACAGCTAACACTGACTAGAGCCTCTCCTTTGTGTAAGGTAGGATGAACACAAAGCGTAGGAACTGCCGATGACTCAGCAGGTTTTGATAAAACATGACTGAAAAGTAACATCTAGTCTGAATCAGTGCAGTTGCTGGTGAAACTGAGGTAACTAGCTTCCACTTTCTGAGTCAAATACAAACATGATGGGTCCTCCAAATTGAATGTTGAAAGGGGCAGACAAGTTAAATTGTTAACAGTACATAACCAGTTCTACAACGTCTTGTATCGGTGGTCATAAGCTTTACAGTATGATGTGCCCAGTGCACAACAGAAGTTGACAGCATGTCTTACAACAACATCATCTCTCAGTCCAGATGCTTGAAGCTTAGATGTTCCCACAAAAATGTTCTTTACAATATGTTCTTTTAAAAAATTGAAACATTTGCTCATTATTATTTTGTATTTCATAGACAAAAAGGATTTTGACCTTGGTTAAACTTTTCTAAAATGTTTACACTTTATGATATCTGTGTATAGTCGCCCTGAGAACTCAGTGCACTGCAACTCAAGAAAACACGTGCAAATAGTCAGAACACAAACAAATTCAGAAAACATTTTCATCAGTTTCACAACACATGCGCTGCAAATACTCATAACACAACCAAATACACAAACGTGCTGCAGATACTTGTAACCCAAAGGAAGTGTTTCCAGGGGACACAAAAAAGTGATGAACCTGGCTTTGATGCACTTGCATGGACGTATTATAATATTATTTAAAGAAATCCATCCACACTTGTCACAAAGTATTGGTCAACAAGTACGTTCCAGGTTCATCACTTTTTGTCTCCCCTGGGAACACTTCTGTTGTCTTCTGTTCTTCTTGCAGTGCATTTGTGTATTTTGTTGTGTTGTGAGTGTTTGCAGCATTTTATGCGCTGTCAGATTGATAAAGATGTTTTCTGAATTTGTTTGTGTTTTGTCTATTTGCATGTGTTTTCTTAAGCTGCAGTGCGTTGAGCACTCAGGGCCACTGCATCTGTGGAAGTAAATATCAATTTTGCGCAACAACAAACATTACCATGTAATAAGTGTTTTCCTTTATTATAACTTAATATTCATGCGCAAAGAAACCTTGAAGTTTTCTTCTTTTTAATTCTCACACTTCTTAATGCATTTCTCACTCGGTGTGTGTAATTTTGTGCACCCCCTACCTCTCACCTCACTTCTAGCTTCCTTTGACCATTTCTCCTCATTAAATGTTCCTCCCATTTCACTGACAGTTTGTTGTGCACTTGTCTGACTAATCAGAATCTCCTGCTGTTTGAGAGAGGTTTAACAGTGTTATGCAACATTGTTTCATAACACTAATCATTAAGTTCAATTGATTGGCACATTAATCAGAGGAGTTAATTGAACAAGCACATGAATGCTAATAAATGTCTGACTTGACAGAAGTAGAAATCTGTTATTAGATCGTACATCATCATTACCCACAAACTACTGTACCCTCTGCGAAAGTGTGAATACGTAATGTCGTGCATTTCTCAGATAGATGAAGTTCCTTATAATTAAGCTTTAATTGGACGTGTATCACTGAGAATTAGGGGTGGGAGTAAGTGGGGCAAAGTTAATCTCAGAGAATATGAAATTGGATTGAGTTGAAGGGTAGAGGAAGGTCTGAGGTTTGCTTTTTTTTTTTTTTCTTTTGGCCTGCATCAGCACTTTCACCCGCTGGCTTTATTTAGGCAGTTAGCGACATCATTAGCGAGAGTCTCGGACAGTGTCTGACCTTTTCACCTCTCAGCAATCACACCCTGCATCATTTCCTGCAGTATACTAAGTTTGGTCAAGTCCCTGTGGTATTCTGTAAGTTCATTAGTAAAGAGACGTGACAGCACAGCAAATGGCTTTTTCCGTGATGCTCACAAAAAGTGCTTGGAAAAAACAATGCTCTCATGGAATCCAATAGAAAGTAGCTCTATATGTTTGCTGACTTTGACGAGTTATTAGTAAATAAATTATACAAACAACCAATGACTGCGATGAACTTTGCATAAACTGTAAGTGATTTTTATCCTGAGGTAAATGTTTTATTAGTTATTCTATCCGCGCTTACACCATAGCTGTAGGGATGTGGGTCAGTCCACTTGGTATAGACTGATATACCTCAACAACTATCAGAATTAAGATGGTGACCATGGTAACCATTACACCTGCTTAGAATCAGCATATTAGCGTCATCATTGTGTCAATGTTAGCATGCTGACATTAGCATTTAACTTTAATCTTTGTGCCTCACAGAGCTGCTAGCTGTTCCTGTAGACTGGTGGCCTTGTTGCTATTTAAACATGGTTCGTCCTTGTTTGATTGGTTTTCTTTCATTCGGAACTCTCTATGCCTATGTCACATTGCTGGCTCTCTTTATGTCCCCTGGGTTGTCATACAAAGTGACAGCCTTGTGGTCCTGTGGTTGGACTGATCAGCTCTCCTCTCTAAAGGGCTGGCACTCTGCCCAGTGGTAAACTCCATGCCCTGCAGAAATAGCAGGATCAATTGATGGATTGTCAGCATATGCAGCTACAGCGATCTGAGCTATGCTTGGCAAAATCCAAACATGTGCCACCCTCTTGAATAAGTTTAACTGATCCATCGGTCTGTGGCTCTTTCAATTACTGCACCAAAATGCCATGTGTACAAACAAATAAACTGAAACCAGGGGCCAGTGGATGCACAGTTTAGGACAATCATTTTTATAAATGGAAAACTAAATATTAAAAGCTGTAAATGGAAAGTTAGCAAAAGCACTAAATATAAGAAACATAAAAAAAAGAAAATATGGGCTTCACAGCATAATGTCTAATGACAACAATGTGGAGGTGCCACCTACTTATCTGGCAATCGCTTGTCTGCAGGTGCAGGTGACTGACAGTGAAGTGTTCCTGTAAATGCAGTTGCACTGCAGGTATTTATCTGGTAACCTTTGGAAAATACTGTGAGCCTTGGATACACAGTATCGTCTTGTATCCTCTAAATTTGTCAGATTTATGCAAAGTACCATGAGTGAGTGCACATTTCTATTATGAGTAGCTCCAGTGAGAATACAGCAGCTACATTTGAAAATATCAATACAATGATGCTCGGTCTACTGAGCTTCATGGGATTTCACACATTATTTTGCACATTATCCTAATGGACAATGTGTAAAAGTATCTTTAGCCATACATGTCCATCATGGACTAAAACTAATCTTGCAGCTAGGTAGTGTGTTTGTGTGAGTGTGTGTCTTTGAATGTTGCAGCAGCATGTCACACCTTGTCACAGTCTGTGCAGAAAGATCTGGAGAATGTAGGTCTGTTTGTGTCTCATTTGGCTTTTCCATCGTCACGTTCCCTGGTGATACATCCACTTCTGTGTGAGGGTATCTGTGTCAGCCGGTTGACTCTCAATGCCGTGTGGCCGATATGGCTCAGTTTATTTATGGCAATAAAAACATTGTTGCCGTGCCAATGAAAAGGGCAGACGCTTTGAAAGGTGTAGGAGCTGTATTCTGGGCATCACACCGCCGCTACCTGAGACTGTTATCAACGAGACCACATGTGGGAAGGAGGGAGACTTCCAGGCAGTCAGGTAGACAACATGTAAACAGTATTTAGGGTAAAGACAGATTCGCTGTTAGCAGACTGGTTGCTTAATTCAGCTGTTGTCTGGAACCACACAGAGATATAAAATACAGTATGTGCTTGAAACAGAGTGTGGGCATAACTGCAGGTGCTTTAATTAGAAACTAAATAATGAAACAGAATGGACGAGTGAGCCTAAAGCAAGAGAAAAGGACTGGTGGCCAGACTGAGGGGGTAAGAAATGTTTCTTAATCATAGCTTTGTGCCTTGGAGCATGGTAAGTTTTAATGAATGATTGAAAACCAATCATCAATGCCTTTTTGTGCCTGTACATTAATACTGCAGGATGCCAGATGACCTTTTCCTTTTGAACTGAGTGAAAAATGACATTCCGGTAGAAATTGTGCAGCCTTTTTTTTTTCTTTTTACTTACTATGTGTTTTCCCCCTGCTATACAGCCACCCAATCCCTCAGGAGATTTCAATTAAATTGTCCTACTGAGTTCTTCACTTACTTTCCTTAATCTCTCTCTTGGCTTGTGGCAAAGTGTGATTTTGTTTTTTCCCCGATGCCATTTCCAATTTAATAGAAGTGCATTTATGTTCGCCTGTGTTATGAATTAAAATGGAGTTTTTTATGGGTATAGGTGCATGCGGCCATGGTTGAGCACCCCTTCATTCAAACTCCCTGTACCTTGAAGGTGAATAGTGCAGTGCCTATGTGAACTCCATAAATTGAGTTGTAAGAGTTCTCCTTTTGTTGTTGTTGAAGGCAAGGCTCCAGTCTTGCCCTTGAGAAGGTGTTGGCTCCTGTTGAATTATAGATGCAGTCAGTCAGAATAAGTCAGTTGACTCAGAGGGTTATATTTTCTCAGGAGACATTAGACTCTCTGTGATGAGTATTCTCTCCATTAGGAGAGACAATGTCATGCCCATTTATATGATTCATCGTACAAAAATCCAAATTCAAACTCCTGTTTGATGCATCTGCTTTGGTAATGTAATAAACAAAATAACACAATCTTCCCTCCATTTATTTAATGACTCAAATATGACCCATGGCACCTGACAGATCAGAAATATTTTTTTTCTTGAGTTTCTCAGCAAGGCCCTGTGTTTGTGGGCTTCACATTCAGAGACATTAGAGGCTCTAATGAGGACAGCCCAGCGATCTGTGGACTGTGCAGCCCATCCTCTCATTTCTCCACTACATGAAAAGACAAGCAGAGAACCGCCTACAACCCATCCCCGCATAAACGATGAAGCTTTTTGTGCCTGTAACACTTTTTTGGAACGGCCCAACACTGGGAGACAAGGCAATCTTTCACATCAAACTAAAAGACGTTTTGTTCATGCTGCCCCTTAAAACTATTCCCAGCTGACACACAGCTTGTTAGCCCCCCTTCCACCCAGAAGCCATTCCTGGGACATTTGGCATGAGTGGGAGACACAGACAGTTACATAAAAGCTGATGAGCGCCTGGCATTGGACTGACAGAACCCATGGGTGTTCTCGGCTGACTGTCTTTGTCAGTGTGGATGTGTAGATGCGCATGTGCATCATTATTGTCCTAAATTAGTTCATGCATCTGTCAGTCTTCAGGCCTGTGCTGATGGCTTGTCATTCATGGTTGGTTAAACTAAGCTGGTCAGTCAGGCTGCGCCCTCTAGTTGCATTCAACCTTGCTCTCAGTCACATGAGCCAATGGCTAACAAGTTGTCACCCTCTGCTGTTTACAGGCAGTGCCATGGTACCACGGCATGACTAATATCACATGCTTTGCTGTGATATTAGAGGTTTGCTGACATGCTAATTGATCCTTTGCTAAGCCCTGCCTGCCTTAGAAATAAAGAAATCGACATAAATGTTGACTGAAATGACACAGGCAGATTTGAATAGCTATTAACTGATTTGGTTTTTTGATTATTTCCTTGAATTGGTTGAAAAATGTATCTGACCGATTTTTTGCTATCTCCAGCTGAGTCTGGAATAAGAACACAGCAAAAGAGTGTGTATGCATTTACATTTGCAATATGCATTTGATGGCTACTGTATGGTATCATGCTAAAAAAAAGACCCTATCGCTCTTACTGCAGTCCCATGAACACCTATTTAGCATGTGGAGAAATCCAAAGTTTGACAGGCCTGCTGAGGCTAGTAACGGTTGCTAAGCTATGATTGGACCATAATTGTCAATCATTAAAAAAGCCATCAAGTCAATCAAACACTTCATACAAGGAACAAAGCCTGGCACAGTCAGTATGTTTCTGTAAAATGAAGTTGCTTTAAGGGAGAAGGAGAGGGAGAGCAATATTATCCAGCAATAATCAGCAAGAGCATTTGAAATGGAAAAAAAACAGATTGAAGTAATAATTCTCCCTCACCCTGCTGTTTAACTTCAGTAAAGCAGTTTAGATGAAAAGAGCAGCATCTACATTCATTTGACTCTTGAAGATCTGAAGCTGGGGCTTTGGTTGACATGAGTTGAATCTTTGGGAAACGTTGTTTGCCAGAGTCAGCATCTTTGGTGGCCAGACAATTTTAAAGCCCCCATGTGTCTACCACAAAATGTGATTTTTTTTTTTTGGCCACATTTATTTTGCAAGCATTTCATGTTTTTCTGGCAATACCCCTCCTAAGTTGCATCGATTTGTCACAAGAGATATTAGCCTGTCATGACCCAGGTATATATTTTGTAGGAAGATTAACATTCCCCCCTAAGCACTGAGTGCAGCTGCCATTTTACAGAGTGCTTTATATGTCCTGGATGCTCCCTTTGCTGCAGAGTCAACAGTCAAAAGTCTTAAGCTGAATCTGTCTGTTAGTATATAGATCATGTACTGACTCTTCCCAGCATCCTCCTGTTTAATTTCCTCTTTTTCTTCACACCTTTTACTCTATATGTTTTCTCTCTTCCTGTACTACAACTGCTGCTTCCAAAAATTGAGTCTCAATCTCTGTGGACTAAACTGCAATTTTTACCTGAGGTTTTGGTGGGAGGAGGAAACCAGTGCTGATATTGCACAACCATAAAATAAGCAAAAAGCATACACAACTTGGCTACAGAGTTGTGATCTGACAAGTATATGTCACAGATAGCAAACTGCTAGGTGATTTTAAGATGTACAAATGGAGGAGCAGAATAAGTGAATGTGCTGAGATACAGAAATAACAGAGGGAAAGGGAGAAAGAAAGAAGTGATGCATGAAGAAATAAGCAGGAAAAAGGATGTGGAGCAAAGGTGGGGCGCAAAAGATCAAGATGTTGCATTTCAACTGCAGGAGCTTAGTGTAGACACAGCAGGAGGCCGGTGGAGGGAAAATCATGTCAGGGAATATCATGCTGTCACAAATCGCATCGCCAACCAACTCCCAGCTGAGATTGATCCGCCAACCTTCTGTTACCCAGCCTTTACACGCCCTTAGTTTTTCACTTCCTCACGATACAGCTAAGACATTTCTCTGCAAGGAAGCGCTGTGTTGTCACGAGCAGGTGACTGTGGTAGCAGTGTGGGATCACGAGGTCAGGGCTGTGACTGGAAGTGGTAGAAGAGGATTAGTGGCCCAGTGGAGGGAGAGAGGGGCCTCCCTGCAGTGGAGAACCAGCTGGTCAGCAGGCCGGCCAGCCCGGCTCCATCTGTCAGTCACCTGCTCGACCCTCCGGGAAGCCTGGTAAATCTCTCCACCTCCTGTAGCTCCCAGAGATTATGTCATTCAGTTTTGGTTGTACCATACTTCATCTATAATCAAGTTCTCACGGACAGTATCATCAAAATACTGTAAATCCACGACCTGTACAAATCTCACAAGACAATTGATTCTTTCTCCTATGTAGGACTTAAATGCTTTTTTGATAGTCAGATACACTTGCATGTGGAATATGTTTGGTTGTACAAAAGCCTTTTTAACTGTGCAGTGCTGAAAAGGTTGAGGGGAGACGGTTGGAGTAAAGAGAATAATCTGCTGTGAATATTCTTTGCGTTAATAAAGGATGATACATTTTAAACTTGAATTACCGCCTCGTGTTTGTATGCCTCCGCCAAACAGTCTCCTTTCTCTTCCTGAGTTACAGCTTTGAATAATGGCCAGAAGTGTTTTTGTAGAACATTATGATGTCACATCAACCTTTGATCGTTTGGATATAAAATTTCATTACTTCATCATTTCATCCTAATAGATATTTGTGGGATCGAACCCGGGGCCTGGGGCCTTTCTGTGTGGAGTTTGCATGTTCTCCCTCTGCATGCTTGGGTTCTCTCCGGGTACTCCGGCTTCCTCCCACAGTCCAAAGACATTAGGTTAATGGCGACTCTAAATTGCCCATAGGTGTGAATGTGAGTGTGTTTGTCTCTATATGTCAGCCCTGTGATAGACTGGTGACCTGTCCAGAGTGTACCCCCGCCCTCACCCAATGTCAGCTGGGATTGGCTCCAGCCTCCCTGCGACCCTTTAAGAATAAGCTGTATAGCTAGTGGATGGATGGACAGATATTTGTGTTAGATTGTGTCATAATTAGAGAATGAATTCTTGAGTTATGGTGAAAAATAGGTGAGACCTGCAGATTTGACCTTTGACCACCAGTTTCTAATCATTTCACCCTTGAGTCCAAATGAACTTTTGTACCAAAGTTGAAGAAATTCCCTGAAGGCGTTAATAAGATGGAACACTCATAAAACGAGTCTGATGGGTATTTCTCTGTTGGCCCTCAACATATGATCAGCAGCAGAGTTGCTTTGTGTCAGTGTGAACCCTTGTGGGTGGACTGAATGAAAGTGCTGAACCTCTTGGCAGTCGCCATGTTGATGTGCACAAAGTTGAAACAATTTCACCTTCAACTTTGACATTTTAACAGCCAGTGATGCCGCTACTAGTCTCCTGCAGTCTCCCTCCCACCGTTCTGCATTGTAAGCTATCCTCTGTGGTGCTTTGTTTGTTCCATCCAGTTCCACCGAGCGAGGAGCTCTGTGCTATACCAGGGGCTGGGGCTGTCACTGAAATGCCACCAGAATAGTGAAGCAGTTGTGCCTGCAGCATTATAACATTATGTGATAAGATCAAAAGCTTCTGAATGGACTTTTTGGTGAGATTGTTTGGCTAACGGCTATCATCAGATTTTGATTCACATCCTGATCCTGATCCTGATTCACATATTGTTACATCTGACAAGTGCATGGATACCAGATATCACCATTTTCCAAGAGAACCCTGCCCCCTTCAAACCTTAAATCAGATAAAAGTGTTCATGTAGGACACCACAGTTCATAGGAAGAGGCTGATTAAGAACATAGGTTTTGGTTCAAGTGGAATACTTGCCATGCTGAAAGTGCTGTTTAATGTAGCATGTGTGCATGCCTCCCAGTGAACACCTTCAAACCAAAATCAAAGTTACTGTTGTAAATTTACATTAAAAAAGACAGGCTTTGTTCAAATCTTTTCAGTATTTTATTTCATGTTGAGTTCAAACCAACTGTTTCTGGAATCTTTCAGGACTTCTCAGGGAATGTTATTTTCCCAAGCCTTCAATCACCCCAGTTCTGTCACAGCCTCTGTTTCGTTTCTCATCTATACCCAAGTCAGGTACCAAAAACAAAAGATGTTTCTTTTTTTTTTTCTCCCTCCCTATTCAAAACGATGCTGCATTTTGTTTTTACTGCTGAATCCCTCTGACAGCTGTTGTGGGTTCCTGTCAAAAAGTGTTGTTTCCTTTTTTTTTTTTCTTTTTTTTTTTTTTTCATTTCCCAGTCTCAGTCACACTAACAAGGGGCGAATAAACAGAAGGTAGAGTAGAAAAAGCTATAGCACTAGAAATGCTTCTGCCCGAGAGAGTCAGCAGAATTCGGAAGCTTGGAAAGGTTAAACTTTATGACATGATCTTTTTCCTTCATCTCATACACATGCAGAATTATCAGGGGAAAATTATACAGCGTGCTGATAGTTGGGGTAGCAGTTTTCAACAATGGCTCAGTTTCATTCATTTTGCCGCCTTTGTGCTCGACGCTGAAAGCTGCCATCGCTTCCCAACAATAACAGATGTCAAAGTTATGTTCCCCTAAAAGTTTATAACTGTTGTGTGCTTATTGCTGCCATCTTAGTAGAAAGCCAATTGGATTTGATTGGCTGTGACTGTGATTGGCAGAAACTTGGCTCTATTGTTTGGCCACTCATGTTATCATATTTGAGAAGCCCAGCTAGCCTACGGCAGTAAAAGCAAGAGGGGGATATTGGCTCCTGAGTAGCTGGCATCCAGCCTCTTTCAGACAGGCAATTCCAGGGGAGCAATTGTCTGGTTTAATTGCTCCAAAAAAGAAAGACGGAAAGGCGGTGAAACTAACAAGCTGTCAACAGAATCAGTAATTTACAGGCTGTGTGATAAAAACAGATTTCTATTTTTCTATTTTTTTCTCTCTCTCTCTGTTCTCTGTGCAGTTGCGATTTGCACAGTGTGACAGACACACACTGATTTCACTAACCCTCAGACTGATTTGATGGGCTAGCGCTGTCTACTGCCTCATCACCTGAAAGCACTCATAAGGAGCATACATTTGCCAAAACTGCACCGTCATCTCAATTTGAAATTTTAAGAAATGTTTCAATGTACATCTGGATCTTCATTAAATAGACACAAGGAGAGGCAATAATTACAAACAGGTGCCAGATTTTTTTTTTCTGTATAAGTAAATGTAGAAAATCAAGAGGGATTAACAAAAATATGCAAAAATTATGTTAAGAAATCGTTTAAAAAAAATAATAATAAATCCTGTATCTGGATCTGCACCAAAAACTAATTTGTTGCTTGGCCCATTTCCTTATTTCCACTCCAATTCATTAAAATCTGTAAACTACTTTTTGAGATATTTTACTAAATAACAAACAGACAGGTCCAAAAGCATTACCTCCCTTCAGAAATACAGGGAGGTGTTTCTTCACTCACCTCATCATCTTCTTCAGCTTCACTGGTGAAGCTACTTTTATTTTCCTCGTAGTTTTTTTTTTTTTTCCTGATATATCCTACATCCTACTTCTGCAGTCAAAGAAAAGGCAGCCACTGCAGACTGTGACTGTGTCTGACATTTCAGGGTAATTTTCTATTAAGAGTTACCTGGATTTGAGCAGCACATAACCTACACTATGTGGAGGCAGCAGGCACCAGAGTGTCGGCCAAATGAAACACAAGCCTTTGATCCTACCACAGATATACCCTTCCCATCTGTTGTTGCCACAAAATAGCTTCACTTTTACACAAAATTATTGATTGTTTTTTGCAGAATTAATGACCTATAAAATCTGATTTTGAATCTCAGCAGTGAACACAAAGGAATACCAAAATAGGGGGGGAAATAGGTTAAGAGCAAAATGTGTGCAGCACTAAATCAATGTGCCAGAGACACAAATAGGCACAAATTATTGAATAATCATATCAGGGCAAATTCATGCACACAAATGAAGCTGAGCAGGGGGAAATGGACATAAAGAGGGAAACAGGCACATCCACAAAAAAAAGTGCTGTGTGTGTGTGTGTGTGTGTGTGTGTGTGTGTGTGTGTGTTTTGTATTGAGAGACTGTGGTTCATGGCCTATTCCTCTCCCCTCTGCAGCAGCCTCCATCCATATTCATAACCTCCCAGAGCGATAGTGGAGGGAAGGAGGGAGGGGAAGGAAGCAGTAGGAGGAATGAGGATTTCAGTGCGTACAAGTGAAATTGAAAGGAATAAGAAACACTGGGTGGTGTGTATTTTTGTGCGGGGATTTGTCATGAAGATATCTTTTCCTATGATCCTGGACAGGTTTGTGAACATGAATCGAAGTGTTAATTAGAAGCTGTAAACAAAACGACTAATGACTCTGCTGTTATTATCCATCCTTCAAACACACCATTTGCAGCTCACATGAGTTCGACTTTGTGGACTCAGAAACAATATGCAGGGTGATTGAACAGGGATAAGGGCAGTTTCCGGTTCATAACCATTAGTGCTGCAATTAAATTCAAATGGATGTAAAAGCTGAAACAAATATGCATGGAATGTATGAAAGCAAGGTCCAATAAATCGTCAGTGGAGGAGCCTGAGGTTTTCTGGGCTCCTTCACATTTCTTCTCTTATGGAAATCAGTGATCTATAAAGTCGATGACTCGAGAGGAAGATTACTGAAATGAATCAGATCTGAATTTTTTCACACAGCGCTGTTTTCAGTCTCAACTCTGTCTACAGTTAGAATTAGGTTTAGGGTAAGGTTAAAGGTCAGTCTTTTATCAGAAAAGACTACATCATTACATGGGTACTGAGTAGTTGTTATTACACTACAGTTCAGTACTCATGGGTTGGACAACACACATCTTCAGACTCGGCCCCGCTGCGGCTGGTAATGACACAAGTAGTTGTGTAAAAAAATGAAAAGAGAGAGCATGAGAGAAGTTAAAACTCAGCATACCTTCTCACCTCTACACAACTGGCCAATTACTGCATGAGGTGGGTGTGATTGCCTAGTTTCACACACAGCCCTCCCTCCGCCCCAACTCCAATGTTCTGGGGTGGTGGGGGTTTCTGAAGCTATTTCACCATCTGACAAGCATTTCAGAGCAGATCATGTTGCAGTTGGAGCTAATAGATGTTGAACAACAGTTAGTCAGAAAGAGATGGTGTGTACTAGTGAACCGGTAGAAGACGGGTGAGTTTGTCCGTGGACGAGTCATGCTAGTGAACCAATCACAGTTTCCGCGCTCTGTCGCCGCAACATGAATTTACATTTCTTAGCAGGTGCACATCAGGCTTCAGCGTAGGGGACACGGTATCCTGTGCCCATGGTGTCAATTCAACACAGAAGTGGAAACCTGGCTTAAAGCATCAGTATGCTCCAGCAGAAGTGGTTGTTGTACAAACTACAGGTTTTGAACGTACCTCTTCCATCATCTCCTATTAGAACAAGGGCAAGGATAAGTATTAGTGTCCTCACACAAACAGGTGTGTGTGTGGTGTGCTAAACTGGCAAGTGAAAAATCTCTCACCCACCTCCTCCTTTATCCACCAGCTTTTCACACGTGTCCGTCACACACACAGATACATATCTGTCATTCTATCGAAAATCTCTCTGACCCATTATTTCCATCTCCATTCCTCCATCTACTTCATTCATATCTAATCTCTCTCTTCACTCTTTACCTTTATTTAACTGTGTAGTTCTTCAAAAGAACTGAGGCTGTTTGTCATTATCTCACTTTGATCTCGTGGAATCCTGACCTTTCAGTGGAAACGGTGAGACAAGCTTGAAGTTGGTTTGTCATTGATCGGTCCAATACTATCGCATGTGCTAATGGCCCTTGTCATTCTATGCCGATTTTAACCATTCTTTCATGTTTGATTTCAACGGTTATGGAAATGATACGAGTCATAACTGTATAGCTGGCAATTAGCACACACGGACACAGTCTCTCTCTCACACCACACACGGACACAGTCTCTCTCTCTCCACACACACACACACACACACACACACACAGACTCTATCCACACAATCCCAGAGGACCACTTGATGGGGTGTATAATGTGTTTTCATGTTCAAAGCATTTTACAGTAGACTTTCTTAAGGGTTTTAAAGCAGCCCCGACTGTTTGATCATCTACTTGACACTCTTTGGAGCTTTAGCTCTAAGAGCCCACACATCCTCTATCCGCCCCGTACAGCAGCCTCACAGAGTCACGCTGTGGAGGGACAGAGGTTAGTACACATGTTTTTGACAGAAAATGGCAAAAAATAAAATAAAATGTTACTTTTTGAGAAGAAAAATAAGACTGTCTTCCCTTGTCGAGGGTGGTTTGGAAAAACTTTAGCTGACTTTATACCAACTTGAATGGCAATTGAGATGATGATGACTAACACTTAATGAGTGTTCTAGCGCTGCGTATAATTACCTTTAAAAAGCATTCAATACAAATCCAAACACTTTACAACATGGCACACTGCAAACACTTTATTTTAACCACCCCATTAAACATTTATAAGCAGTATATAAACAAATTAAAAGTTTTATGAGACACTACAAAAAAATACCATGTATTTGTAAGCAGACATAATGGCATTTTAAGTATTATCAACTAGTACAACATTTATGATCAGTTCTAAACCCACCTGTGAATGATTCATACATGTGTGTAAATGGTTAAATAACATTGTAAAATATATATAAGTCAATATATCAGTCCCTACCCCCAAATGAGGGGTCTTGACTGGTGTATGAATAGGCTTTTATATAAATATATAAGAAATCCAAGTGTTTATGGGGTGGCTGGGTGGTTAAGAAAATATACACTCTGATCCATTGTCCCAAGTTTAGTTTTGACTGCAGACTTTTATCATATGTCAGTACCTCCTCTATGATTCCTATCATCTTTTAATTATCCACTGTTAAATAAAGGCAAAAATATTTACATCCAACAGCCAAAAACATTTTTTTAAATAAATGTATGACCGATACACTAAATACAAAGAGGCTACAAAGGAAAAAGTGGAGAACAAATTCTAAACTAATACCTCACAAGTAGTGAATAACTAACACTCAAGCACTAAAGGTTCCTTAAAAATGAATGTGACATATTGTTAAATTAAAACTAGTTCCTGTACTTGCAAATCTGCATTCTGACCATTTGATTAATAATTAATTTCTGCTTAACGCTGCCAGGTGCTAAATGGCACAAAACCAAACACTACCTCGAGTGTGGATTGGTTGATTGACATAAAATTAATCTACAACAATTCTCTAAACCATTTCATATTCAGTTATTAAATTTAAATTAGTTGTCAAGAAAAAAGTGTCAATCATTGGTTGGCTTCAGCTTCTCAAATGTGAAGATTTTCTGCCTCATTTACAGATTTGCCAATAAATTATTTTAGATTTTTTGACAATATTATAAGATGATACCTCTAGGCTCAGGCACAGTGGTATTTATTAATAAAAACAAGTTAGCTGCAGCCCTGATTGCTTTCTTATTATGAGTTTATTACTTACTATTCCTGTGTTTCCTTGGGTACAGCGGTGCACGAGTGACCAGGAATGCATCATTATTACTTAACTGTCTAACGAACATGAGGGGGAAAGTAAAGCTGACACAGCCTTTGTCTAATTAGTGTATTTATGTAGCTGACACTTCAAGTCAAATGTCTTCAATCACTTTCGGATGGAGAATCCAATTCATGTACAGTATGTTCTCTGCCCACACTAGCTATTAGCTACCTCCGCTTGCCTAATTACTGTCATTCATCCTTTATCAATGAGAAGTGGTGGGAAGCAGCTGCTACCGGGTGGCTGTGTCTTATATGCATGCAAATATACATGTGCGCCCACACACACACACACACACACACACACTGATAAACATGCAGACACTTCAAGGAAATGTCTGTCACTTAGAAAAACATATTTGCATATCTTACCTTTCTAAGTGATCTTCAGCTGATACAGTTCGTCTGTATTTGGTATTGCCATTTTGTGTGTGTGTGTGTGTGTGTGTGTGTGTGTGTGTTTCTTGTGGGGGAGAGGTTATGTGCAGGAATCTATTTGAGGCTGTCTCTTTGACACCGAGGTGATGGCATATTTTATTAGCTCCTGCTCAGGGACCGGCGAGAATCTCACCTGAGAGCTCAACTGTGACATTGTGGATCCTGAACTTCTTTGTTCCTTCTCATCCCTTCTCATCTGTCTTCCTATTCCGTTTCAGCTCCTTCACATCATCCTGCTTCCATCTCTTCCCGCCCCAGCACTTCCACCACCTTCCACCTTAATCCCTCTGTCATTCTTACTTCACTTCTCTGCTGCCTCAATCATCCAATCCCTGGGCCTTCTCGTTGCATCACCAACAACAGGTGGCTGTTATCTGTAAAATAATCCGGCCGTGCTGTGCCTTTTCCTGCTAACCGGCCTTCTCTCATGACAACTGGCTAATTAGGTGTCAGCACGGAAAATGAAAGGTAAACGGAGAGTAGATAAAACCATAAAGCTGTCAACTGTCTCACTTTTGGCAAGCGAGGAGGAGGAATAGAAGAAAGGGAGATGAGGTAGATTAGCTATAGAGGTCAGTGAAAGAGTGAAGAGCGCTGGAAAGGATGATGAACGGATGGAGGATTGGGAGAACTGAAAGCTAGATAAATGCAGGAGAAAATGAGAGGATGAGAGAAGAATAGATATGCGCTAAGAGACGTGGGAGGAAAGAAGGTGAGAAAGTGATGTGAGAAGCAAAGGCCACAGCTGCCGTTCCCTGTGGTCGCTATTAAAATGCTCCAGTCAGACCCCTTGTATGTACACACATGCATGAGAAAACACACACACACACACACACACACAAAGGGCAGTTATACTTCCTGATCGATTGAGCCATGCCCTGCTCTGACGTCTCAGCAGGCCTCAAGATGAATGAGCTGACCTACGAGGGAAAAGAGAAAGAAGAGAAAAGAGGGGAAAGCAAACCTTTGGCTTTTAAATCTCAGAGGTTTGTGTCACCTTGGTTACAGGATGGGATGGTACAGTGTGTTTGTCAACACTTTGTGGCTGTTTTTTGTCATGTATTTCAAGGGGGGGGGCGCAGTCTTGGTTGTTGGTATGAGATTGAACATATAATACTTTCTCCAGTGTTCGAGTCACACACTCTATTGACACAAGTATCCACTCCAATGTCCTCTCTGAGACTCCTGTAAATCTATAACAATGTCATGGCACTCCTGCCTCTGATACTGAGAGAAGACAGTCATTTTTCCCTTCGCCGAGGATCTGTGTCTGTTTGTTTGTTGGTTTGTTTTATCAGCAGGATTACACAAAAACATACCGTACCGATGCACACCAAACTAAGCGGAGGGATCGGGGACGGGCCACAAAAAAAAAACATTCAAATTTTGGTGACATTGTCGTCTCAGGAAGTATTGTTTGGATGTTGATGTATCAGACATATTATTAGAGATTAATTCTATGACTTTGCAGATCCAGACCTGGATCTCACAGACGTGTAGGATTGTTTGGCCCTGGCGGAGGTATGCGCTCTTTTTTGCGCTATGCTAGTTCACATTTTGTCACCTTTTGCAAATAAATTTCTTCCTCTTTGACTTTTCTTGTAAATATGCAGGCATTTTTTCTACAAGATGCAACTGTTGATCTTGGACATATTTTTTTTAGAAAGATTGGATTGGGGAGTACAAACCCTTTTCCAACTGTTTGTCTGAGCAGTTTTTTGTATAGTGAAGACAGTCTTGTTTTACTAACCAAACCCTAACAAAAATGTTGCTGCGAAACGTCTCTGACAAGCAAATTTGTAGAAAACTGTAACTCTCTGTGCGTGCTGACTTAGCAATTAGTGCGTGTGTCATTTGATGGCTTTGCTTTGTATGATGTTTGCAAGCATGTGTTTGTATCTAGTTGTGTGTTTCTGTGTGCTGGCGACTGTGTAAATCTGTGTCTTGAACGGAGCCGTAGCCAGAGACGGTTTTGAGCTGCTTCTGTTCAGGCCATCACTTGAGAACCATCCATCACTTCTCACCTGATGCTGCACCGCTGGTCGGCCCCGCGCTGCCACTCAGACAAGGCAACACTCACACAGCAGCCAAGAGAGTGTCTGGTGTTCACTGAAAAGGGCACATTGACTAATAATTGGAACTGTTCCCGTTCTGAACTCGAGGCTAATTAGCTGTGTATCACCAAAAGTGTGACCTCCATATTAATAGAGGATATTTTGTTTGCAGCTATTCAGTCTACAGCAGGTAGCTGACAACAGACAACTCCCCTTCCATTCACTTTTCCGTAGGTACAATCATGAAACGTTAACATAATGTAATCACTCTCACAAATATTCAGTGACGATATTAATTCTTCATTAAGCCAATTAGGAATAAGAGGATCCAATCAATCAATCTCATTAGCTTCTCTGTCAAGTAGTCCGTCTGCCTTCCCTGCATGGCGTACAGTATTTATTGCCACGATGCTCATTTAGCGTCACTGCTTATTTAAGTCATTGCATGGCTATGAAAATGCCTGCTCGCAGATGACTTCCTATTACATTTCATATAGAACATATAAATGAGAATATTAGTCAGGGAGGTGATGACTGCTCCGTTTCATGAGAATGACTGTAATTTTCTATGCACAGTAATAATGCAATTCCTTGCTTAAGAGAACAGCAGGTACTGTGGCTGACAGTAATTCTCTAGCTGTAACTATCTCAATCCATCTCATATATATACACACACACACACACACACACACAGACACACACACACACACTCACACAAACCACCTGTCTGCACACAAGCCCCTAAACCATCTTTGAAGCAGACCTGGGTCCAGAAAGTAATTGAGCTGCTTCTGAAATTAGGGGGGTGCGCTTGGTCATAGCCGCAGCACAGACTGCATGGAGAAGGAAAATGGCTGTGAAGATAGCATACGGCATACAACTAATCCAAGCTGAATGCTAAATGACAATTCATGCAAGAAACTACTGACAGGTGGAGCCAGTCCAGCAAAACATTAGCATTTAAATATTCCCTTTCAGACTCTGAGACAAATAAGAATGCCCTGGTTTGAATAATAATTTATGGTTTTTCTACAAACAAAAATTCAATAAAATACTTTTCATACTTTTCAGACAAACTCATCACCACCATTCTAAAAGTTAAATAAGTAGACTCAAGATTTCTCCTTCACTGAAAACTCCCCTGTCTATTTATATTCACTGGATTCTTCCAGTTTTTCCAAGCATATTAGACAATGACTAACGAACCAGCTCGGACATTTATAGCAAGCAAGGCTAAAAGCTTAATTTCCACTATTCTTATTGAGTCAAGAGCTACTAAAGGCCTGGTTACTGCCACTACCACTGAATAAGCGGTCTGGGTTGTTATGACACACTTGCAAGGGTCGTTTGGGTTCAGATGTAAGTGTGAGAAGCAGGAGGCAGGTTCAGCTGGTACGAGACGGGCCTATTTTAGACAGATGCTCTCCTTCACTATCTAAATTATCAACATTATCCAACATTATAGAGGACAAGGTGGTGTCTGTAGGCTACACTGTTCAGCTTTTAGAGTCATTTTCCCAGGCACATGATTTGCTTTCTAACTATGTGCTGTACGTCTTGTGATCTTCCTGCACACACAGCGGCATGCACAGACAAAGATGGCATCGTCAAGATGCACTGTTTACTGCAAGTGTGTAACTCGGTGTTGATTAAGTATAAGGCCAGTAACAATATAGGCCAGTTAGCAGAGATGTGGTGTAGAGTTTTACATCAAAGTCATCTGAGAGTGCCTCCATATTAGTCGGAGGGTGCTTAGCATCGTCGAGCGCCCATGTTGAAGTGATCCTGTTTTGAAACTACCGTTTTCAGACATGCATGGGCGGCAGAGAGACAAAATGTACCTGCACACGATCGCATGCACGCACACATTTTGCAAACTGGCATCCTCCCTCCATACACACACTGCCATGTACAGTAACCTCCAGGGAAACTCACTCAAACCACTGAAAAGCTACAGGAGGTGATTACTGTGGTCTAGCCGTACGCTCCTTGTACTCCAGTAATGGAGCCGGCCACAGTGATGCCTGTTGAGTTGATGTTTTAAGAGCTTTAATGGACTGGCAATCCACAGATGACAGCTGGGTCTCTGCTGCTCTTCTCTAAAGATGTACTCATATACATACACACTCTGTGATATGATGTGAGCCAATTAGGTAAATCTATAAAAAGATAAATAGTGTAGTAACTATAGAAATGTGAGGTTTTGCATTCTTTTTATCCCTGCAAAAGAGTGTGTCAGCCATTTGGTTACAGAGATGTGAGGGGGTCAAACTCTAATAGGGAATGCTATAAGCTTATAGACTAGTCAGGAGTGTTGATGACTGCGTGAGTTACACACAAACATGCATTTTAGAATGTTTTAAAGCAGCCATTATTATGTTGTCGGAAAGCTACGATTACATTATTGCTGGAGTTGGAGGCAGTTTAAATGTGCTTTTACAAGAAATGTTCTAAAAGCCACAGCTGGTGATTTATTCTATCTTTAGTCTATCTCTATAGATAATGCTGTGTTGCTCTCCCAAGGGGCTGCATTAGTAGCTCAGATTCCTCTGTGTCTCCTTTAACTTCACAATCCACCTCTTCAGTTCATTTGACTTCTGAAAGTCTACTCTTTTTCTTTTCTCCCTCATGTCCTGCTTCCCTTCTCCTTTTCCATTCCACTCTGTGCTCAAGCTTTGTGTAGTCTAATGTAGCAGATTCAGTATTGATGAGGCGGGTCGATCGGGAGAGCACCACCCTCCCCGTTTTGTTACTGTAGGTCTTGAATAATCTATCTTTCATCCAATATTCTGATACAAGCAATAAATGGCTGCAGTTTAAGATTCCTCCCACTTTAAGACCGTTGTCTCCTGAGCAAAGAAGTCTGACTGTTTAGACTTTATTTATTTGATATTTGAACTACTATTCACTTGCATTATGGGACATGCAGCTGATGACAGGTAATATTCTCACAGTGATTACACTGGTGAGAAATAAGCCTGAATTGCAGAATTGCAGGTGTAGACATGTATTCATCTCTGAATAACAGAATACATGTCTGTCTATACTGTAAGTATGTATTATATATATGTATTTGTATATACATGCTGTATGTGAGTATTTTCTAAGTATGATGTCACAGCAACCATTACCTTTGTTTTGAATCCTCTGACACTGTGGCACATCCCTTTGTATCTCGTGTCCATTGACATCATTTTGTGTCAAGCCTCTCCTGTTATGAGTTGGGGTTTAATCTCATCTTGTGGCCTCTGGAGACTTTGCCACAGAAGTGATCCTTGACTATAGCACCTCGAGTATCAAGTCATCATCACAAGATTATGTGACTTTTGGTCTAATGCAGAGCAATATCGATATCATAGTTTGCTCTACATCTGCCTCGTCTGGAATTTAACTAGATATAAGATACAGTGATGATTGTCTTTTCCCTCAGGGACTCCAAACTGAGTTACATTTTAATATTCCATTGAATCTAAGCACTATGACTTAGAGTGTCTAAATTAAATGAAGTGGTCTGCTCCAGCAAAACTGACACAGTGAAACAGATCTGGCAGAGGAGTAATTGTGGGAAATGAAAGTTGTTCTGTGTGTACTTTGTTGTTCATTGTGTATAAAAGAAATGTAATTATTCAGACACTGTACCGTACAAACAAAGTCTGTGGCCTGTAAGGCAGCAACAGACTGGTCGAATAACATTCAAACCAGAATTGACAATTACCCACAATTCCATTGTAGCTGCTCCCAAGGGATTTTGACTGAACTCAAGTAGAGCATTTTTTTTTTCTTTATCATAGACATGCAAATATCAAATTGATTATAATGCCATAATGGCAGCCTGGTTGTGTACTCGTACTTGTTAATCTGGCCACTAACGGTTTGTTCGTTTTCCCTTAATCCTTTGACAACAAGCCGGTGATGATCGTAATCAGCCTTAATTGTGAGTTTGATGTGATTTTGAGTTCTTTCTGAGTAAGCTCAGAAGAGCTCAAAGCTCAAGTCATACCCGAACAACTCTGATTGTTATTGATTGGCTTGGAGCATTGCATGATTGTGTTGTGAGATATTTCTGTAACGTGGTGACACGCACACGCATAAACACATACACACAGCCACACCAAAGACAATGTTGTCAGATGAAATGTTAATCATTCCCTTCCCTGCTAGGAACTCGAGAGGTAAACAGGGTTTATATAAATGTCCTCATGCACTCCAGTACTTGTTAGCACTTGTAAATAAGACAACAAGGAGATAAGCTCAAATAAATGCATGTTCTTGGCCCTTTTTGTCTCCATAAAACTGTAGCCAGTCATGGAAAACATGCTGAGGACAGAGGCACAAAAAGCCCACATACTCCTTGCCAAATGCACACACACACACACACACACACACGCTTAAACACGCACACACATACACACACCACACACTTGCACTTTTACTGCAGCCTGGCTAGAGGTCTCAGAGACAGGAGGAGTGTGATGATGGATGTGTTGTATCTACTTCCTCCAGACAGCTGGTCTGCAGAGTGGACAGAGGGACAGGGAAGGCCATCGGTCAAAACACACTTTAGCCCCTATTTTAGCTTGTGTGTGTGTGTGTGTGTGTGTGTGTATGTGTGTGTGTGTGTGTGTGTGTGCTCTCTCTCTCGTGTGTGTGTGTCAGTGCATATCCTGGCTGCTGTCCTTTCCCTGTCTCTTACTATGGTTCCTCTGGTGGAGGACTCCGGGCCTCATTCTCCCTTCCCATCTGCCCCAGCACTGCCTTTTCGTCCCTCGGCTTGCAGTAGTGACAGGCGGAGTTGCCACAGTGATGGATGACTGTGCGCTTAGTTTCAGTGTCAGAGTCCTGCACCTCTGCTACCTGCCGTGTGGGTCCCTGTCAAAGACTTCCTGTCAGGTCAGCTAAACCCCCCCACCCCACCCCAACTGCCCCTCCTCTTTTTATCCAGCTCTTCATCTTCATCCTGCAGCTCTCCCATCTCTCCTTTATTTAGCTCACTACTGGGACCTATTTCAAAAGTTGGAGCAGAGAGTAAAATTTTCCAGAAATAGCTTGATAACTTTTGAAGAGCACCAGAACAAAGAGACTGATTATGCCACATATATGCTCCCTCACGTCACACAGAGCAACACTTTCATTCAAAACTAATCTCCTACAATCACTTAGATTGCTTGAGTCTATTAAGGCTGTATTTACATACAAGGCATGTTAATGAAGGCATTTTCCTTAATGAGCTGCATCATGTGAAGTCACTGCTTCCTTTCTTGCCAGTAAGCTGTGTGCGACATTGTGTGTGAATTCTGCGATTGTGCGTGTCGTCCTAAATGCACCTTCATTTGTTGGTGTGTGGTCGTGTGTTCATTATACAGCGAGCTTCCTTAAGAGTGACCCCAGTTTTACGCCACGAATTTTAAATACTAGCCCTTTTGAAATGAGGTCCATAAGCAAGGCACTCATGAGCTTTGTCTGTGAATGTAATTAGCCAATTAGTCTGTTCTTTATTAGAGACCAGCAGCAGCCATGCGTCTCTGCTACTAGGGACTAGTTAGTGTGTTCTAATGAGCCTTTAGCTTCCAACCAGAAACCCTGTCAAGCATTATTAATAAAGAGGCTATTTGTGCAGGCCTTCCAGTTTAAACACTGTTAATACCAGAGCGCCATGCTTATTAAGATTTATCTGCAACATTCATAAAACAGGTTGTACTGTAAAATCAGATTTAAAGGCAGTTTGTGTAAGAATGTGAAGCAATTTACGACTTTCTCGGTTACCTATAAGAGCCTGTGGACTGAGCTATATGTAAAGGCTGAATTTTTCTTGAAAAGCCAAAGGATGTGACTGGTGAATTGTTTCATTGTCTTTTCTTCCACTCCCCTACAGTGCCAACGATGCACAACTTACAAATGGGGGCCGCTAATGTCAACAACCGACTTTTGGCACAACACAAACGCCACATAGGCACAAAGAACAAAAAAGTTTAATCTAGTGAAGCCTGTCTTGGGGGGGGGGGGGGTCAAATATAGTTTGTAGTAAAACTATAATAACAGTGTAACCTTAGTTACTACTTTTTTATTAGCACTATCAAAACATCATACAGGTTTGAATTTCATTCCCAGTCCAACCATCACAACAATGTTTTGGCCAATGCACAGGATGCTACCTACTAGGTGTGAATGCAGGCAACATGATTCTGCAGTTTACTTAAAGGCCACCGGTGTCATTAATAACAAGTCTAAATGCTACAGAACCTAGAAATAAGGTAAAACTCTGATTTCCACTGCAACTATCTCCACAATATAATGAGCAAAGATATGTTTTCTGCAACAATGCCAATGAATGTCCTCAGGCTGTTTTACAATTACATACATATTATACCACATTTTCCTAAACCACTGTATTACACTATTAAACTGTCAGTAGGAACAAGGAAGAGGAAAGACATGTTGAATTACTTATTCTTTATGTGGAAAAAGGGAGAATATGTTTAAGATTCAATTCTCTGTGCCGTAGTATGCACTGTAATCACAACAGACTTGATATGCTAATAACAAAAGCAATTTGTGGCAGGTTAGTCTCAGAGTAATTGGTGTAGGATTTCTGGGAGCCTTGAATTGATCAAAAAGACACTGGGTGAATAAAGACGCAGAAACTGCCGTCACCATGCTTGAAGATGTGCTTTGAACATGTTTTAAAACACCAATACCAAGCACTAGTGCTACCATCACAATCTGCAAACTGTACAGGATTGGATGTTTACATGTGTTATTAATCCAGCTAATATCAGCATATCTCTAGAAATCTTATTCATATTCAAACTAGGTAACACATACTCACAAGCTTATCCATGTGATTACAAACAGGATAAGCAGGGGTTTAATACACCAGTTGGAAGACAGGTAACTGGGCACAGTGAAATGACAATAACAATGTTACTCATTTTAAAAATAGTGCAGGTGCTAAAGTGAAAGCTTTCACAGCTTTCATGGATTAATAGATTTACAAATTGTACATTGTCAAAAGTCAAAAGTTGAGTGTAAGGAGTATATATACTACACATCGCACTAATATAGGATTATAGACTGTTGCAGTGTGGATTTCTTACCGACGGTAACAGCACTGAGCACAGTGAAGCAGAGCCACTTCTTGAAGACTGAGGAGGAAATTTTGTGCCATTTTGGATTTGAGTGGGTTGTATAGTATTTCCATTAAAATAAGTTGTGTTGACTTTGATGTGCATTCTCCACAGTTGTTAAGACGTTTATCTGTCAGTCCAGTAAATAACTTTATCACATCTGAATGCCTGAAATTGGTGCTTCACTTGGACACCCATCCAAGCACATGATTCACCCTGCATCAGGCAAACAGCCAACTCTTAACTCGTAAGATAAAAAGAAGAAAAAGAAATGGCCAGTGTCTGAAGATTTCTCATTCCACACTTAGAGTATTTCTAGGGTTGGATGATATGACAATATGTAACATGAGATGAGAGATAGATCAGAGGTTTTGCTATAACATTGATATTGTGGTTGCTGCAGTATCTCTTTAATGTGTGGTTGTATTAGGCCTTTGGGGGAAGTGTTGCAAATCAATGGACAGGACTGCTTCATGCATGGCAATACTGGATATTTATGACTTTTGGATCAATATGAAAAAGTAATGTGATTTTCAAGGTGTTTAATTTGCTGGATTTTACCCAAACATTGCTCAATTGATTTTTTTTTTTCTTAAAATTTACTATATCATGATCTGTAGCGATATTATAAAATAACATGTGCCTTGATAGAGCATTTCGTCCATACCACCTGACCTTCTACGGGCTTTGTTTTTTCAAGATCTTTATTAAATATTCTAAAGGAGGAGTAAGTGAAGTGGTTATATGAAGAGGTTGCAGTTTGGTCAAACCTTAAATGCGGCTTACGTTGAATGAGTAACCACTCGAGCCGTACCTGCATCACGGTATGCGTATTCCAACTGTATGGAAATCCTGCATAACAGCAGTCAAGACCCCAGCTTATCTCAGACACACAACTGTCTAAACCACCTGGGACTCTTTACAGTCTGAAATGTGACTGCTGCCTCTCATTTTCTCACTCTCTCTCTTTCTCCCTCTCTCTCTCTCTCTCTCTCTCTCTCTCTCTCCACAGTCTCCATCCACAACACAGGGATGAGTGATGCTGTCTCTGCCTCGTCTTTGACTGGCAGAATAAACGCAGTTACCACAACAGCAATGCTGGGAGACAAACTACAAGCAACAACAGAGGTAGACAGACACACCACAACTGTGACAGTATACGGCAGGAGAGATAAAGCTGTGACAGTGTTTGCAGAGATAGGTGTGTGAGCCCAGTGATGATAACAGAGTTAGGAGGCAGATTCACAAGCATGATACTACGAGAGAAGATTCATACGAATATGAAAGTACAGGAGCATATATCTGGGCGGGGACACGTTGAAAGGGGGATAGCGACAGTGTGAAACGTTGACTTGGAATATAATCATAACTAGAGTTTGTGTGTTGGTGTGCTACTGTTCTGAGCCTGTTATTAGTGGGGGAAGGTGGAATAGTGAATGAGATCTATAGAGGCACAGACAGACAACATTCAATTGGTGTTTAGAGCACAGATAGATATGCTATTAGAAGACCCAGCCACTCAGGAAAAAAAAATTAGCATTAAAGAAACCTTTTAAGTCCCACCTTGCTCTTTGCTGCCTGTAATTAACACAAGAGAGAGAGATTGAGACAAAAAGGTAGAGGAGGAAATGAGTAAACTGAGGTGGAGGGGGCAGGGGGGAGGGGGATGGGATGGGAGTGAAAAGCAAACAGGAGCGAAAGATGGAGATGAAACACTGGAGGCAAAGCAAGGCGCGAGCAGAAGGAAATTTGCACATGAACAGTAAAGCATGCCAGAAAACGGAGCAAGGATGGAACGACTAAAAGAAACAAACAAAAACGTCAGGATAGAAAAGGAAGCGCTGTGAAGCAGCATAAACAGAGAGATAAAGAAGGATTGACAGGCCAAAAGGGAGACTGCAGAAATGTATATAGCATCACGCTGATATTGTCATTCTGTGCAGCAGCCCAGCACCAATGCGCTGATTATGAGAGCATCATTTGAGACTGACAACCTTGTTGCGATAGTACAGCATGCCAAACACATTCCCAGCCCCCATCTTTTTCTCTCTGCGTTCTCCTCCTGAGCTCACACAATAGCCGTCTGATGAAGACTGAATGATTGGAGGAGGAAGGAAGTGAAACGTGAAAGAATAACAGAAAAACACAGACACACACACACACACACACACACACACACACTTGGAGAGGCTGGTGATGGGGAGAGTGCAAAAAAAAAAAACAAAAATCAAAAAAAAAACAGACAGAGAAAAGAGTGGAGAGGAGGTGTGGAGAACATGGGCTCAATGCAGCTGCAATTAAGGGAGCGATTTTGTGCCAGGGAATATGCTAATTCCTCCTTTGTGTGAGCAGTTGATTGGCCATTGCGCTGCGCACCAGGCGATGAGGGAAGAGGAAGCAGTGGGCTTGGACGCCTCTGTCTGGCACGGCGTCCATCACAGGCCTCATTTAGCTACGACATCACAGTTGGCAGGATCGGAGTAAAAAAGACACACTTGTGTCAGATGTCTCTCCCTGCGTCAGTATGTATACGTACATCCAAGGGATGTAGGGAAGGAGGTGCTAGCTCAATTAGCAAGCTCCAGAGATGGAGAATGGAACAAAGGTACTCATTAATAGTCACGTATGACCTTTATATATGAGCTGAGCCTCAATCCACTGAAGACCGGTTGTAATTTTGGACCTGAGGGATGCTGGGAGTACTGAAGGAGTTCAGACTACAAGGGAGGAAACTGAAGCTACTGTATCATTTCCACTGCAGGTAGTTTTGGTAAGACTGAATCAAAAGATGTAATATATTGCATTTACAAGCAGAAAACTTCAGTATGTATTTTTGATCCGCATGTGAAGAAGAAATTAAACAGATGGAGTTATGGCAAGATTATTATTGATTATTAAAACAATACATATTAGAGAGAATTACTGCTTCCTTTATCGCTGCAATAGAGCAGCTGATTGCCTCATTTCATTTTACAAACATCACATGTATTCAATGTGAAGCCTAAAATAAGCATGACTAGGCTTCTATGCTCTCTGATTCATGGCCCATAATGTTGCTGAGACATATGTTGTCATTCAGCATATTGCTGCCACAGCAACACATACAATTAGACACTTTTTTTTTTTTTTTTTGAGCAAACTGGAGGCAAAGCATCATAAGGCAGCCTCAGCCTGTCAGCTGAGTGTAGCTGGTGATTAGCACACATGTCCCCATGTTATTGCAATGCACTTGAAGAGTGAAGCAATGTGAGTTAGTAGTATGATGCAGATCAAGCAGTCCTAGTGTAGTACTTTATTTTAGCATGTACCAAGGTTTTCCTTGTCTATGTGCACAAAAAGTGCATAAACATAAAGTTGCTTTGTTCTAATCCATAACTAATCAATAACGCAGGGGACACAAGAAAAAGCACAATATAGAGTTGTAGTCCCTAATTGAAGATAATTGCTAAAGCGTGATCCTGCTTCAATGTAGGATGGATCAGGTCTGGAGGAGTCATGAGAAGTGCTCTCCATTATACAGCACTGGAGCTAGCGCTATACAGTAAACACTCACTGAGCACTTCATTAGGAACACCATACTAATACTGCATAGGGCCTCCTTTTGCTCTGAAACATGGCATGGATTCCACAAGATGTTCCTTTGAGAGTCTGGTCCTTATTGACATGACAGCATCACATAATTTCTGAAGATTTTCAGCTGCACATTCATGCTGCCGCTCCCCCGCTCTACAATAGATATATATATATTGATAGATGTACATGCAGGTGGTAGTGCGTGGATGCACATGGTCAGCAACTTGAGACGCTGTCATTCCAGCCCAAAGTGCCAAGAAAACATTCACCAGACCATTACACCACCAACACCACCAGCAGACTGCTGAAATGAGGCAGGTTGGGTCCATGGATTCATGCTGTTCATGCCAAATTCTGACCCTACCATCTGTGTGCCTCAGTAGAAGTTCATCAGAACAGGCTACGCTGAGTGTACACACGTCTGTGTCACCTCTGCTTTACCCTCCATACATTACTTACTGTAATTATTCGCTTGCTTTGTCTAATCATTTGGTTTAAAAGGACTTGAATTGATTTCATTTCTGAAGTGCTTTGCATTCTCAGGAACAAAATAATCACTGTGCAATGAACATTTACACAAGTCCTTATATCAACAAGGGTGGACTAAATATTGGAAGTACTTAGAGTACAGCACCAGAAACTACACCCTTAAATTATCGTTAAGTTGAATCAGCAGCTTTCTAAGACAGTCTAAACAAAACCAAATATTCTAACCTTTATACATTATATTGCAAGAAACCGTCAACTGAGTGTCATAAGTTTTGATTTTAGTCTCATGAATAGACAAATTAAAAAAGAAACTCCTACTGAAGGTCACAGAGCTTCAACAGTGTCTGGGGATGTCAATCCACACACGTCTTGAAGAATGTTTTGGTTGGTCAGAGTCCATTTTAAATCACAACATAAGCTGATATATTTGAAAAGCACTCTCTCTCCCTCTCTCTCTCTCTCCCTTTCCCTCCCTCTTCGTCGGGTGGAGCTACTGGTTCCATCACCATCTGGTCCCCAGAAGAAGGAGGCACAGCAGTGCTCTCACGATGTACACCCACTCACCGGCCCACCACACACACACACACACACACACACACACACACACACACACACACACACACACACACACACACACACACACACACACACACACACACACACACACACACACACACATTCACGAACAAACACGTACACATCTTTACTCCAAGGCAAAAGCCAAGATCCTGCAGTAGCACCTACGTGAACACACACACACGCCAACACACATGCTGGCACCAATAGGAGCATTCACAAGCACACATACAACGACATGCTGACTTTACCACCCACACTTTCTACAAGGTGCGGTCCATCTGCTCACTCCACTCTCTGTGGATTTAGATGGCAGAGTCCAATATCTGATACGATTTACCCGCTTGCTTTAAATGACAGTCCCTATAGGTGCAGGTGTCTGAGGTACCCATAGAATCCAAAAGAAGGTAATATTATTGGCCAATTGTAATCCGTAACAGATACATCTATCATGTATGTTGGCAAGTATTTCTCCTGCACAGTACATATCTGCGCATACATATTCAAATTTAAGGGATCACCATGAGAAATGTAGACTATGTACTGTATGTATGTTAGAAAATCATTCGATACCATGCAGAAGATTTGATCAAATATTGATATTATCAGAAATCAGCCTGCTCTGACATTGGTTCTACAAATCACCACAAAAAAAACATGCATGCACACTAGAGGGGGTAAATACAGATATTCACTAGAAACAGGCAGGCACTGTTTAAGGTCATAAAAATGCCCTGAGGCATGTTAGAAAACATACAACATACAAAGATCCATGAATAAAATATACTACTCCACTCTGAACATATCCTGGGGCTTAGATGGTAACATCTATAACGCTGTAAACATCACTGAGACATATATACCAATAAAGAAAAGTTGGATGAAGGATTGTCACATGCACGAACATGCAAGGGTGTGTGTGCACAGGCAAGAAAAATAAATTCCCAGAGCAATTTAATTGCAACACTCAAACCAAAGTGAAGCTGAATGCCAACTGAAAGCAGACTACAGAGGAGATCAGCCTATGGTTCAGAGCCCTGAGCGCTCAGGTTGCTTGCTGCAGCTTAAAACATCACTGATGGCTGTTTCACCCTCTGACTCACTAAATTAACTCCAAATCCATTTACCAGCGTTGCAGCTTAAGCCCTCCAGTTTGGTCTTGGTCTTCAGCGGTTTCTTCTAATTGAGTTTCTAGTAATTACCACAAGGCTAATGCATTGTAAGTGCCTTCTAAATCAGGGGTAAAGATTTTGTTTCAGACTACAAGTGCACACAGTGATCGTATGCATCGGGATGTAAGAGAAGCTTTGGGGTGTATGTGTTAAAAACAACACAGATCCATCGCAGACCTTTTATGACAAGCGGCTCAAGCCCCGAAGAGAGGATGATAGTTTGTCACATGTCCTTGAAGTCCCCCCAGCAACCAACCCTTTCCCCATAATCCGTGACTTTGATTCAGAGTGCCAAGCAGAGGTAACCTGGCTGACATGCTGCACAGGGCCCTTTGATCTGTGCCGGCAAATTTGACAACAATTAGTGGGCTGACGCTGCATGGCTAAATACACTTGAAGTAGAACAAAGTAGCTAGTTACCTCGTGTTGCCCATTTCTCAATACCACTTAAAAAACAAGAAAGAATGGACTTTGGACTAGAAAAGAAAAAAAGATGGGATTGTGTGTACTGTTCTTCGGGGTTTTCATTATCTCAGTACTTTTTTTGAACTTTGTTGTGGTGAGAGGGACAATGCAGGAGACACGAATAAACACACCACTCCCTCTACCATCATGAAGTTGCCTGGGACCTTCCTTCTCTCTGAAGACTCCTTTAATTAGGCTTTAATTGCCTTATTAGCGCTGGCTATCGATGGAGGAGGTAAGGCAGAGAGAGAAAACGGTCAGGCAAAGAAGAGAGCTGAAGAGGAGGAGGGGTAACAGGGTAAATATACAAGGTTGGGTAAAAGGGGTTAGGCAAAGGACTGGAGGAGATACAGAGATGTACTATCCACCCACACATACACACATCCAAACACACATGCATGCAGAAAACACACACACACACACACACACACACACGTGCAGGAGTGGGTAACTGCAGGTGAAAGTGAGGCCATCTCCCGCAGAGAAAGAGTTGTCAGGCGATATAAAACACCAATGATAAGATGGCGCACAGATACATGACTACTCCTTCAAGAACAGGCTCTGTGGTGCGCCCAGGCAATTGACCCCTTCACCCTGACCTTAGTACGGCAGGGGAGATGGACGAGGCAGAGAGAGCTGAGGGGGAGAGGAGGGGCAACAAGCAATGATGAATGAGAGGGATATGGAGGAGAAGGAGATGGGCAGGTGGAGGGGGAGTTGCAGAAGGAGGACAAAGAAGAAGAGGGTAAAGAACCAGAAGGCCGCAGTAAATATTCTTCAGAGGACACTCGGCACACACTCTGGGTATCTCAAGCATCCCTCAATACTGAGGCTGGAGTCACTCAAATGAAAAGTATGAAAATCGAATTAAATTAGCATATGATATAGATGATTAATGATATTAATGTAATGAAATGTCTGGTCTGTTTACTAATGATTCACGATATAAACATTTTAAAACTAATTAGTAAAGAAGCATACATGCAAGTTTAGGATTTACAATTTCTGTGTCTGCGACCCTGCGTCTTACATACATTCAGCTCATATCTGCCTTTTAAAATTCATAGCCTGGACCTGGGTTGCTAGCTAATTTCATTTTCAATTTGTATTTTGTTGACAGCGATCTTGCAAACATCATAGCTGGCATTTGTTATTTTCATTAGCCTGTGGCTAGTAATATCCATTTCAACTTTCATTCCTCTGAGACGCAGAAAGAAAAGAATTTTAAAGAAACTTAGTGGAGTCAATGCCCAGCATACACCACAACACACCACAACACACCACAACACAACACAGAAATAAAACTAACATCTGTTATACAGGCCCAACAAGAATAATGACTGACATTTTTTTATCACTGCTGTAGGCTTCGCCAATCCATCTGTTGCTATATCAAACTCTACCTAGTGAAGTGATACTATAAAAGGATGCCAGTGGGAGTGAAGCTTTCACATAGGAGCATCTGCAGAGGCAATACAGCAAGTTACCTTTCCATTGTAATATCTCCTCTTCATCCGCCACCCACTGCACACACTCACAGATGCACACAGGACACACTTTATAGCTGCAGCCTGGGAAAGAGAGCGGTTGTTTGCGTTAGTGTTGATTTGCGTGTGTCTTCGCCGTAAGTATTCCCCCATGTGCATGGCAATGTAATTGCACACCTTTGCACTGTAAGTGTGCATCAGCAAGTGTGTTTGTGTACGTGTGAGTCTGCGGGTGAATCAATCCATCAGGGAAACGGAGGAGTGTTTCTTCCTCTCCTGCACGTCGTTCCCCAGCCTCATTAGAACCCATTCAGTCAATCAAGCATGAATCCCTAACACAATAACATGCAAAGTGCTTTGTCTGGGTGTAATTGGCCTTGCCAGAGCTGTTTTTCTCAAACGGTTAGCTTCACTCGCCTCTCTCAGGCCGCAGCCAGGAGCCCTGTCCAAGAAATGCAGCTGGCTAAGGGAGGATGGAAAGATGAAAAGAGTAGGAAAAGAAAAAGGGATAAAGATAAGGAAAGAAAGATTAAATAAAGCAAGATGGAGGCCAAAATGGACTATTAGCCTCCTCTGTGGGTTCATTTTAGAAATATAAAGTATTTATAAAGTCATTTAAGCCATTTTTCATCAGGTTATGCTCTTCATACGTTCATACTTCATATGTTCACTCTCTGTGCTTTTTGTGTGCATTAGGCCTGTGTGTGTGTGTGTGTGTGTGTGTGTGTGTGTGAGAGAGAGAGAGAGAGAGAGAGAGAGAGAGTCTGTTTATGTGTCTGTGTGTGTGTGAGAGAGAGAGAGTCTGTGTGTGTGTGTGTGTCTGTGTGTGTGTGTGTGTGCGTGCATCAGTAGTGTGTGCGGTCATCCAGATCTCCTGTCTGTCACAATCACACATGTTCCCCATTACCATGACAAACCAGTTGACATCCCATTTCCCCACACACACACACACACACACATAAACACTCCACAAATGCAAGGAGGTGCACACATGCACGCAGACAGAAAGGCATGATGGGAGATGGATAACAAAGGCACAGAAACATGGCCCCGTGTATCCCCATAGGAGAGACTGTTTGTTCGCTATGATGGGTGACACGGCTGGCTGACACTCTCCTCCATACCAACCCAGCAGCCAATCTAGAGAAATTGTGCGGTGACATTGTTGATTAAGCAGACATTCAGTGTACGGGATGTGCGTTGTTACAGTGTAATGAGTTCACTGGTGCAGGGAGATGCAGTCTCAGTGTGTGTGTGTGTGTGTGTGTGTGTGTGTGTGTGTGTGTGTGTGTGTGGATATATAGATGTTTGTACTGTATGTGTGTCACATGTCGATTTCAAGGACATGTGACTGCATCTATCAAAGGAATACATTTGACTTTGAACCAGAGCTTTGCATGACTTAAGCCAGGCCACAGCGCCTCAAACCGCTGAGATAATCATCAGCAGTCAAGTGCTGCCATCTAGTGACGTTAAAAAAGAGCTTCCTCTAACAGGAGATCCAGTCAGAAATGATTAACTGCTTTAAATGTGGAGTCACTTTTACTGGAAAACTAAACTTCGGATGTAGATTCATGGAAAAGCTGAGCTCGCAATAAACTTTAATTACTGAGGCAGTTTAAAATTGACACAGCATGATCACTTCTGTGCGTTTTTTTCCCTTGACAAAGTCCAGATTCATGAATTTATCATCCTCCCGTGCTTCCTGTGTCTCCCTCTTACTCTTCCCTGGATCTCTCAGCCTCACTCAGATCAATAGCTTTGTTTGTTCCAGCAACACCTCCCAGTGTTTTCACTTGTCCCTCTCTGCAGGAAGTGAATTGGACGATCTATCCTGAGCTGTGGTTATGCTGTGAATCAAAAAAGCCAAATTAAATTGCCTAATTGGTTTCCTTGGGAAGGGTAAAACAGATTTAAATTGATTACCGGTAATGGCCTTTTGTGGAACCACATTGGCTTCTGCTGTTTGAGGAGGATTTAGCAAAACCAATTAATTTGCCTCACCTCTGTTGCACCCTCCCTCTGTCACCCTTTGTCTCTGTCTGGGAGCTTTTTCATCGTTTGGTTTTTCCACTTTGTGAAGCCTTCTGTCATACTCTCAAAAATAAAAAGGATGATGATAAAAACGTCACTGGATAACAATCATTCAGGCCTAATTGGCTGAATGCTGTCACACTTTGTTGCTGATAAAATGGCAGAGATGTTTTTTTCCAGGTCTACTGTTACGAGACTCGCCTGACAAAAGATAATTTAAATCTCTCTTTCAATTACGTTGGCTGTGCCTGTTTGCTTCCACACAGCAGCTCTCTCTCTCTGCTGCCTCTGCTGCTGCTGCTGCTGCTGAGGGCGGAAAAACTAAGATGTCAAGGTCACATTTTGTCACACAAGCTGATTAAATCCTTAATATGCCCTCCCCTCTGTATCCCTGGCTCGGTGTTTCTCCACCTCCCATCAAATATTATCACAACCAGACCTAATGTGACATTTAGAATGGGCAAATTACAAGCACTTAATGTGATTTCATTAATTACATTGGGGGCAACTATTGTGTATGATTAAAACAGATGTCACCCACCTCATGGGGGACGGAGAACAATTATTTTCTCACCGGTGACTTTTATTAGAGAATTCAAAGTTTTTTTTTTCAGCACGTTATAAAATGTTTAAAGCCATATCATGAAGGCATCATCATCGGTTAGTGTGTTTTGCGACTGAGCAAAGTCAGATTAGTGTGCTGAACTTTTTTTCCTCACCATTGTGTGCCGTAAAATTAAATGCAGTTAGGCTGAATAGCCCATGACAAATGAACAACAATAATTTAAAGCATTGTAAATGTATTTCTCGCTCACTTCATGGAGTGCAGATGAGTGAAGCAACCTTCCTTTCGTCTCAAGGTTCAATGGAGATGTAAGAGTAATGACTTAAGTACTGCTGTTTAGCTGGATTACACGCAAAACCCTTAAGCATTACAAATTACAGTTGAAAGAAGGCCGGATTCCATTATGGGATTACTTTACACACATTTGGTGTGGGTATTGCAAATCTGTATTAACCAGAGTTGGTATATGTTACTCTGGAAACAATGTGAGGGCGTCTTGATGGGCGAAGTTAATCTGTGTCCTCAAAAAGGGTCACAAGGATGTTAGACACCTGAGCAGGTATTCTGTACCTGGAAGGTGCGAGTGAGGGCAAAAACAAAAGCAGTTTCTGAAAACAAAGTTATACGGACATGTAATATTTTAACCAAACAATATAAAAACATAATCCTCTTCTTTAACAAAATACACGTCAGGGCCAAGCTGGGAGACAAGGATGCAGGTTTTAGATTTTAAAAAGGTGGATTTTCGTTAATCCAAAAGACGAGAAATAATAAAGCAGGGCTTGAATATAAACTAAACTAAACTGGAGGTCAGTAAAACAGAAGCAACTGAAAAACACAGCAAACTGAGCCACAGCAGAACTTAACTGGCCTTGAAGACACAAAAGCAGAGAACAAAACACATTAACTAAAATAAATACAAATTGAGGCAAAGTTGAGGAAAAGGTCAAATTAAAGTAAAGATGTGAGTGTGGCTACGGTTGCCGCCATCAAAACACAGCACTGTTTCATTCAGTTAGCATTTTGTGCACTGGTCGTTGCTTGTGACGTCTTCTCCCACTCCAGGATCATATTGTAAATGATAAACCATTTCAGTATTCCATCAGTGGTTTTGCAAGATGAGGATAGAAAATACATTTCCTTCATTTCTCCTTTTCTGCTGTGTCATAATCACAGTTTATATGGAAACCGATTGTCAAGGATTGGGGCGGATCAAGTGTCAGGATGGGATGATGTGATGAGAGGATGATCTTGAAAGCAAAAGACAGTCTGTAAAATATGTTGCCAGTAATAGAGGTCAAAATACCTACTGCTGAGATATTTCTCAAAAATCCATATTGGCTTTTTTACCACATCAGACAAGAGTTTCAACCGCAAACGGGGTATAATTTCAGACTCTCCCTGGTTCTGTCATTGTGTTTCACTACATGTTCACATTTGCCAGCCAGATCTCCTTTCACGTTTACCTCTTCTTTGTCTGTGCCCCGACCTGAACATGAAGAATGAGTGTGAGATAACCTTTTACAAACCACAGAATGCTAAAGAAAGTAAAACTATATCAGGAAGATTAAAAAACAACAACAAAAAAAAAACAAAAACACTATCCATGTGAACAAAAGCTACAAAGAAAGCAGAAAACACCAAAGAGGAGATAATGTTTTACCAAAAAGAAATTTTCCACTTCTGAAACTCCCTGCCCGACACTTTCATCTGTGGCCTGAGGTTTGCATGTGGCCACAGCAGCCATCAGCATCAGAGGCAGCCTCCGAGTCTAAACATCAGACTTTCTGAACAATAAACACTGTTGTTTTTAATGAATAATTTATGTTAGTCGAAACTTGTATAAGCATTGAAGCCAGACATGATATAAAGCTCTGATATATGAGGATGAAATCTGTTCTCAAAAACATTTTATCTATAAATGTTTAACTTGTCCTCAAGCAAGTTCTCAAGTTCTCACCCAACTTGATGCACACATCTGAAAAATGATGAATAAAGTATATTGGTAAGGTTAAAAGCCCTTTTTATATATTTCTGCACAGAGCACAATACTGTATATTGTTAAACACATAAGAATTGATTGAAGTTCATGTACACTGAGATTCTTGATGAGATTGAAATTTATATAATTTTTATAAATCATGCAAATATACAATTTGGAAAATGAGTCAATGATGGGAGACACTTTAATCTCCTCACACAGTTTATGTTGACTTGGACTTTTTGGACTTTTTAGCCTTTCTTTTTTCTTTTTTTTTACCTAATACAATAATTTCCTTGCACCAGCTGCAAGACTGATCCTGTACATTTGCATACTGCAGCAGCAAGCCACATCAGTACCTGTTGTGGTTTGCATATATGCATATTTGCACCAAGAGAGATTTTTCTTAGCAATATACTTTTTGCTTACAAAAATGTCACCAGTACTACCTGTGCTGTGATAATGTTTTTAGTATAAACAAATAAATTGAATTTCTCATTAATACATCTACATTATATTTGTCTAAAGCAACAGAGTGTACATAAATAATAACACATATTATTCACTTGCTGATCACACACCCTTACAAATAGAATTGAGCCATATCAGTCACATGGCACATGAACAACTGTAATTGTTACAGAAGAGGTCATGAGATCTCAAATGAGGCTGAGAGACTCTGAGTAAATGAGTTAAAAAGTGTTGACTTGCACCTCGAGCCGACATGTCTTTAACAAGTATAAGTAACATATTAACATATTTATTATTGTTGTATGTTTAGCAGCCTCACTTCTGTGTCATGGAAACAAACTTTAATGACTAAAGAACAATATTTAGAAGCCACAGAACATTAGCAGAGCCACAGTAAGATAAAGTGAACAATTAAAAGCAACATAATAACAAACGCATAGAGTAAATGTTTTATTTCTTAGTGTAAAACATTTCATTTCTTTACATTTATTTACAATCGTCATAAAAAATTATGATATTAAAAGTGCACCAGGGCACAGAGAGACTGCCAGATTACACCCCACTCACTCGCACCCAACAACAATAGAACATTTTGTTCCATAACTCAGTTTCTTTACGAAATTAAAGTAAATTATGTGTCACTGTTCTCCTCCTCACTGAGGAAAGTCCTGGGCCTGGAAATGAGATAATCAGGAAGAACAACCAGTTAATGGACAATAAACACACACACACATATACACACACACTGTCAGGAGTTTGTTCTCACCTGCTCAGACCAGGGGGTAGCTGGCTGCAGTAGCAATGCCACACTGGTTGTGTTTGTTCCTGGTCATCATGATGTAGCCTTTGTCGCCCCACTGTAGACCCCAGCTACAGAAACACATATATTACCAACTGTATTCTGCTGCTGTATACAAAACAGAATCACTGTCTCCACAGAAACTACAGCAGCATTTAGAGAAAACATGTCCTGTATTCTAACAGAAGTGACACGATTGTAATAACTACTAATGACATGAGAATTTTAGAAGCTGACAACATCCTGGCGGATTTCACTTCATTTATGCAGCTATAAATAAGGTGTCTTGACTTAGCTCGCTGTGTCGGCTGTTAACACTGCTCACTGACTGTTAGCAGGAGAGCAGCCCACTATTTAAACTCTATGGGTATTTACCTGTTCTTGACCAGCCAGTAGTCCTGACCGTTCTCACTGCCGTATCCCACAGCCAATACACCATGGTCCAACTCTGTGCTGCTGCACTCTGGTTCATCATACACTCCTAGAAACACACACACACACATACACACACACACACACACACACACACACAGATTAGACAGACACATGGCTATGTTAAAAAAGAAGTGTATTTCTAATTTCCTCTAGTGTTTGAGGATATTATCTGGCAGGAACAACATAGTGCTTAAGACTGTTTACCTGATTCGTAGAGCTGGAAGGACGATTGAGAAGCATCAATGCCCACAGACACAGGTCCGATGGTTGCCACAGCCTCCTTCAGGGCATCTTCATCACCTTGTTTCACATCAACGTAGCCTGTGCATTTGGCACCAATAGTAGCAGGGTTGAAACGGCACTCCCCATCCTAATTCAGAGAGGATATTTTGTTATTTACCAAAGGATTTACCATCATGAGTGTAAATCAAAGAACAGGACATTTTTGAAGTGCTATATTCTCAAAAGATTTACTTCTTCTTAGGTTTAAGTTTATAGTGAGGTTATTGGCTTTGTACTGAAGGTCTGGGTTTAGTTGTACAATACATTGTGTCCACAAGATGGCAGTATACCGCAGGACCCACATATAAGATTCATATTCAATCAACACAAACTTGTTCCAACTCAGTTTTTTTCAGCATGATAATGTCAGATAGTTGTTTTAAGATTGTATGCAGTAGCTGTATTTAGAAATTATGACTTTACCTCAGCTTCATAAGGGTAGGAGTCCTCTGTATCAATACCTCCGTTGGCTTTGATGTACCGGAAGGCGTTGTCCATCAAGCCGCCCATGCAGCCCATGTTGCCATAGTCACCAGAGCAGTCAACCAGCTGCTGCTCACTCAGGGACACCAGCTTCCCTGTCTTCCTGAAGTTCTGACCCTCCAGAGAGCCAGTCTGGAAGAGGAATGAATGGATTTGTTACCAGAAAACATTTGTTCAAAGTGCATGAAGCCTGTATTACTGAAACAGCGTGAAGTTTTACATACTGTGCTGAAAGCCCAGCAGGAGCCACACTGCTTCTGATCCTTGACATCAGTGACGTATCCCTTGTCCCTCCAGTCAACAGAGCTTGGCAGGTCAGTGACTTCAGGCAACAGGAGGAAGGCAGAGCCATGGCGAGGCATAGACGCGTTGAAGATGCCCAGGCAGCCTTGGGAAATCAGGCGTTTGTACTCTTCATTATCCTAGTGAGGAGGGAGAAAATTCAGAGCGTCACTTAATAGGGTCTTCATCCAAAATGCCCCCTTCTCTCTTTACAAGCTGCCAGCAACCAAACGACTCTGGTGGCATTTAGTCCATAAATTCAACAAGTGGTGAAAGGTCAAGGCGAAATCATGGCAAAAACAGCCACATATCTGTTTTCTTTTTTTTGTTGTTTTTTTTTGTTTGTTTTTTTTTTTGTACGTACCATGTCAGCAAAGTAGGTCATGCCAAGGCGATAGGACTTGATGCCCTGGTCGGCCATAATATTGTGTACTAGTACTAGTCTGCGGTTGTTGAGCCAGATTTGCTTGCGTTGAGCCTCCTCTGATGGAGAGTGGTAGGACCTTCCTGCCAGTTAGAGACGGAAATATTCAGGTAGAGAACAGAGAAAAAAGGTCAGTGATAGATTATGAATCAGTTAAATACTTTTCCATTTAAGAGTTTTGCTTTTATTAGCTGACAAACTGTAAGCGTCTGAACATGTAGGCATATTACAAATCACTTTTGACATTTAAATGTGTGGTTATGTGTAAAGGAGAACATATTTCTCTCCAAATTGAGGCCCAATAGATAATATCTTTACAGACAACCACACAATATCTGCTGTACAAGATAAAAGACCATAATAAAAGAAAACAGTCAGACAAGAATCTCCACTGCCTCACCAAACTTGAGTTTCCAGGCGTGGAACTCCAGGTCTTCCAGGGAGATGCTAGCACAGCTGGCCACGGCCAGAACAGCAGCAGCAAACAACAGCACCTTCATCCTGACTGAGACACAACCAGCAAAGGCAAAGAGATCCCTTGTGACTTGCAGGAAACAATACAGGTTGTGACTAAACTCTTTCACTTCAGCTTGGTTTCAGAAACGTTTTTTTTCCTGACGTTGGTTGTTTCATGTACACTACCACAGCATCAGCTTTGTTTCCTGGTTCCTTTGAATCTACTGTCTACCCCCCAACAACCCTTTCTCATCTTTATGAGTCTCTATTTCTTCTTTGCATTAGTGCACCTGCACAACAGGAAGTGTGTGTGCTCATCTTGTTTGTTTGGGCGTGTGTGTGTGTGTGTGTGTGTGTGTGTGTGTGTGTGTGTGTGTGTGTGTGTGTGTGTGTGTGTTTGGGCGTGTGCGTGTGCATGTGTGTGTGTGTGTCTCTATCTGTGCTGCAGCTGCTTACCTGCCCCGATGTCGATGTAGTGAAATCTGAGCTGTAACTAGCTGTAGGTGATGCAGGGCTGTGGCAAAGAGCCGTTCTTATATAGTTGTGTACAGTTATGACTTGCGGTATGTCCAGTCATGTGGCTGTCAGCAGCTCATAAAGTCACAGAGAAAAAGAGTGAGTGTCAATCACTGAAATAGGGAATGAGGGCTTTATACATTATGAGAAGTTCTCATGATGCAATTCTTTTAGGAGATGTATTTTCCAGCGTCAGCAAAATGACGAATTGCTGATCAGTTACTCAGCAGTCTGTTGCTTAGATAGTCACACAAAGACGGAACGCAGGCTATGTGTTTGTTAATGTGATGCCTTCGTGTGAAAAACCACTGTTGGGATTTTGTGTTCCCTCCACTGCCCTGATTCCAGTCACATAGTGACAGTGATTCCTTTTGAAAGAACAAAACAAAAACAGACATACAGGACCATGTATCTGCTAACCTGTGCCTTCANGCTATGTGTTTGTTAATGTGATGCCTTCGTGTGAAAAACCACTGTTGGGATTTTGTGTTCCCTCCACTGCCCTGATTCCAGTCACATAGTGACAGTGATTCCTTTTGAAAGAACAAAACAAAAACAGACATACAGGACCATGTATCTGCTAACCTGTGCCTTCACCCACCTGTTGCAGTTGAAACCTTACTGTCTAAATTATGCCAAACTGGAAAATATGTAAGAATGTGGTGGAGGTGTTTTAATTTCTTTGAAATGTGGGTGGCACTCATGCGAACAGCCACTCATTGAAAGTTTGTTTGAGCGATTTACCTGAATGATCAAGTGTTTATTTGAAACAGTGTTTCCTTCTTTAGAAGGCACCACCACATCTGACTAATGTGTTATTGACTTTGTTTAATCTGAGATGGAGACAAACTGATAAGGTTCCCACAAATAGGTTGAGGTTTGGCAATTGTTTGCCTCAAACAAATTTTTAATTATGTGGCAAAAGTTTGTGAAAATAGAAGTAGTAGTAGTATTTGGTGAAATACTATTAGCCTGCCAATCTGTAATATCTGTATTATGTACATCATACACACAAACAACCACGTTCACATTTCTGATAAATCAAACCTTTCCCTACATTTGATATGATTCATGACTGTTTCCATTGACTGTTATTTAAGACTTCCGTGCAGTCTTTACACACATCCTGTTTCCAACTTGCCTGTAAAAGTTTGATTTGTTTTGCATATGTTCCCCATCTGTGATTGTCGGGCACATGAATTTAAATGTTATTTAGCAATTAAATTAAAAAAAAAAGAGTCTCAATTCAGTTTCAAAAATAGTTGAATTACTTTCACATCTGAAAATGATTCTTCAAACTCTTTTTACATACTGTATGTCTAACTAAGACATTCCACTCATTTTCTACAGCAGTTATGCAGTAATTCTCACGCTTTCACCAGCCTGTTGTGTCTCTGACTGTCACAAGGTTTTTGTGTCATGACAACTCTTCACACCATAAAGACACTGGGAAGTGGGTAAAAACTGAAAGCTAAGCTAAAAGTTCACAGATGTCATTGAACTCTTTCCAGCTTGTCTGTTTGTTAGTGTCCTGCATATGTACAGTATGTAGTGTGTACATATACTTGGGATCCTCCCTGTAAGAAAATTATGGATAGTTTGCCTGCCACTGAAAACAATAGACTTGTTAGGGTTAGTAACTTGTAACTGGCTTATAAAAAGCAAAAAGCACAGAAAGACTTAAACAGCTGACCAGTGGTGGAAGAAGTACTTTACCACGATGTACAAATATTCCATAAGAAGTAAAAGCCCTGCTCTCAAAATCATACTCAAGGAAAAGTACATAAGTATTATCAACATATTATAATAATCAAATGTCCTTTAGAAAAATGGTCCCTGCATTAATGTGAAAGCAGCATTTTACTGTTGTAGCTGGTGGAGCTATAGTTAATTTATTTTATTACAATTGTTCTCAGTCTAGGAGTCAACCCCCTTCCAAAGGGTCACCACATAAATCTGAGGCATAATGAGATGATTGATAGGGTTGGACAGAAGAAAGAACTGCTACACAAATTTGTGTAAAGTTTCTTTGGACTTTTACTAGTCTTTGTTCTTTTTTTGTGACAGTTACTTTGATGAAACCATCTGAGAAGTTGAAAGGATAAATCACTCTTTGGCGGAACTGCCAACAGCTTTTTTTATGGGGTCACATTATACTGTAAAATGTAAAATCTTATTCTGAAAAGTAACTAGTAACAACAGCATGTCAGATAAATGAGTAGTAGAAAACGGATATACTCAAGTAAAGTAAAAGTACCTCATAATTGTGCAGTGCAATACTTTTACTTAGTTAGTTTCCACCTCTGCAGTCGACCGGCAGCTATTTGCATGATGGTCAGTCCCTTTTTAAATACATACTAAAACTAGGTTATTCTGTGTTTGCAAGCTACATAATAAACACAGTTGGATGTGTGTGAACCTTTGCAATGTTTGACTTTAAATGAACATAGGTGTGTGTGCTGTGAATGGGATTTTGTAAAAGCAGATAGTGATGGAAAAGGTCAGGGAATGCTGGCGTACAGAATGAAAAAACCCACTTATTTTAGTTTCTGCTTCCAAACCAGAAGTCAAGTGCAGCTTTATGCGCACATAAAGTTCGTGAGGTTTCTTGTGTAATAAACCATTTACAACAACAGTCAAGTGACAAGATCAAGTCATGAGTCAGTACAATGCAAGTAAAGGAAAACTTCCTAAGTGCGTAGATCAAGGCTTGCATGTACTTGCGCCTGTGCACATGGCCTTGAGAAAGGAGTGTGTGTGGAGTACACTCTTAGGTTTACGAGGACATGAGCGTGTGTGTGTGTGTGTTTGTGTGTGTGTGTGTGTGTGTGTGTGTGTGTG
>NW_019174404.1:9165890-9203390 GCF_002260705.1 Seriola dumerili
AAAACATTTTATCTATAAATGTTTAACTTGTCCTCAAGCAAGTTCTCAAGTTCTCACCCAACTTGATGCACACATCTGAAAAATGATGAATAAAGTATATTGGTAAGGTTAAAAGCCCTTTTTATATATTTCTGCACAGAGCACAATACTGTATATTGTTAAACACATAAGAATTGATTGAAGTTCATGTACACTGAGATTCTTGATGAGATTGAAATTTATATAATTTTTATAAATCATGCAAATATACAATTTGGAAAATGAGTCAATGATGGGAGACACTTTAATCTCCTCACACAGTTTATGTTGACTTGGACTTTTTGGACTTTTTAGCCTTTCTTTTTTCTTTTTTTTTACCTAATACAATAATTTCCTTGCACCAGCTGCAAGACTGATCCTGTACATTTGCATACTGCAGCAGCAAGCCACATCAGTACCTGTTGTGGTTTGCATATATGCATATTTGCACCAAGAGAGATTTTTCTTAGCAATATACTTTTTGCTTACAAAAATGTCACCAGTACTACCTGTGCTGTGATAATGTTTTTAGTATAAACAAATAAATTGAATTTCTCATTAATACATCTACATTATATTTGTCTAAAGCAACAGAGTGTACATAAATAATAACACATATTATTCACTTGCTGATCACACACCCTTACAAATAGAATTGAGCCATATCAGTCACATGGCACATGAACAACTGTAATTGTTACAGAAGAGGTCATGAGATCTCAAATGAGGCTGAGAGACTCTGAGTAAATGAGTTAAAAAGTGTTGACTTGCACCTCGAGCCGACATGTCTTTAACAAGTATAAGTAACATATTAACATATTTATTATTGTTGTATGTTTAGCAGCCTCACTTCTGTGTCATGGAAACAAACTTTAATGACTAAAGAACAATATTTAGAAGCCACAGAACATTAGCAGAGCCACAGTAAGATAAAGTGAACAATTAAAAGCAACATAATAACAAACGCATAGAGTAAATGTTTTATTTCTTAGTGTAAAACATTTCATTTCTTTACATTTATTTACAATCGTCATAAAAAATTATGATATTAAAAGTGCACCAGGGCACAGAGAGACTGCCAGATTACACCCCACTCACTCGCACCCAACAACAATAGAACATTTTGTTCCATAACTCAGTTTCTTTACGAAATTAAAGTAAATTATGTGTCACTGTTCTCCTCCTCACTGAGGAAAGTCCTGGGCCTGGAAATGAGATAATCAGGAAGAACAACCAGTTAATGGACAATAAACACACACACACATATACACACACACTGTCAGGAGTTTGTTCTCACCTGCTCAGACCAGGGGGTAGCTGGCTGCAGTAGCAATGCCACACTGGTTGTGTTTGTTCCTGGTCATCATGATGTAGCCTTTGTCGCCCCACTGTAGACCCCAGCTACAGAAACACATATATTACCAACTGTATTCTGCTGCTGTATACAAAACAGAATCACTGTCTCCACAGAAACTACAGCAGCATTTAGAGAAAACATGTCCTGTATTCTAACAGAAGTGACACGATTGTAATAACTACTAATGACATGAGAATTTTAGAAGCTGACAACATCCTGGCGGATTTCACTTCATTTATGCAGCTATAAATAAGGTGTCTTGACTTAGCTCGCTGTGTCGGCTGTTAACACTGCTCACTGACTGTTAGCAGGAGAGCAGCCCACTATTTAAACTCTATGGGTATTTACCTGTTCTTGACCAGCCAGTAGTCCTGACCGTTCTCACTGCCGTATCCCACAGCCAATACACCATGGTCCAACTCTGTGCTGCTGCACTCTGGTTCATCATACACTCCTAGAAACACACACACACACATACACACACACACACACACACACACACACAGATTAGACAGACACATGGCTATGTTAAAAAAGAAGTGTATTTCTAATTTCCTCTAGTGTTTGAGGATATTATCTGGCAGAAACAACATAGTGCTTAAGACTGTTTACCTGATTCGTAGAGCTGGAAGGACGATTGAGAAGCATCAATGCCCACAGACACAGGTCCGATGGTTGCCACAGCCTCCTTCAGGGCATCTTCATCACCTTGTTTCACATCAACGTAGCCTGTGCATTTGGCACCAATAGTAGCAGGGTTGAAACGGCACTCCCCATCCTAATTCAGAGAGGATATTTTGTTATTTACCAAAGGATTTACCATCATGAGTGTAAATCAAAGAACAGGACATTTTTGAAGTGCTATATTCTCAAAAGATTTACTTCTTCTTAGGTTTAAGTTTATAGTGAGGTTATTGGCTTTGTACTGAAGGTCTGGGTTTAGTTGTACAATACATTGTGTCCACAAGATGGCAGTATACCGCAGGACCCACATATAAGATTCATATTCAATCAACACAAACTTGTTCCAACTCAGTTTTTTTCAGCATGATAATGTCAGATAGTTGTTTTAAGATTGTATGCAGTAGCTGTATTTAGAAATTATGACTTTACCTCAGCTTCATAAGGGTAGGAGTCCTCTGTATCAATACCTCCGTTGGCTTTGATGTACCGGAAGGCGTTGTCCATCAAGCCGCCCATGCAGCCCATGTTGCCATAGTCACCAGAGCAGTCAACCAGCTGCTGCTCACTCAGGGACACCAGCTTCCCTGTCTTCCTGAAGTTCTGACCCTCCAGAGAGCCAGTCTGGAAGAGGAATGAATGGATTTGTTACCAGAAAACATTTGTTCAAAGTGCATGAAGCCTGTATTACTGAAACAGCGTGAAGTTTTACATACTGTGCTGAAAGCCCAGCAGGAGCCACACTGCTTCTGATCCTTGACATCAGTGACGTATCCCTTGTCCCTCCAGTCAACAGAGCTTGGCAGGTCAGTGACTTCAGGCAACAGGAGGAAGGCAGAGCCATGGCGAGGCATAGACGCGTTGAAGATGCCCAGGCAGCCTTGGGAAATCAGGCGTTTGTACTCTTCATTATCCTAGTGAGGAGGGAGAAAATTCAGAGCGTCACTTAATAGGGTCTTCATCCAAAATGCCCCCTTCTCTCTTTACAAGCTGCCAGCAACCAAACGACTCTGGTGGCATTTAGTCCATAAATTCAACAAGTGGTGAAAGGTCAAGGCGAAATCATGGCAGAAACAGCCACATATCTGTTTTCTTTTTTTTGTTGTTTTTTTTTGTTTGTTTTTTTTTTTGTACGTACCATGTCAGCAAAGTAGGTCATGCCAAGGCGATAGGACTTGATGCCCTGGTCGGCCATAATATTGTGTACTAGTACTAGTCTGCGGTTGTTGAGCCAGATTTGCTTGCGTTGAGCCTCCTCTGATGGAGAGTGGTAGGACCTTCCTGCCAGTTAGAGACGGAAATATTCAGGTAGAGAACAGAGAAAAAAGGTCAGTGATAGATTATGAATCAGTTAAATACTTTTCCATTTAAGAGTTTTGCTTTTATTAGCTGACAAACTGTAAGCGTCTGAACATGTAGGCATATTACAAATCACTTTTGACATTTAAATGTGTGGTTATGTGTAAAGGAGAACATATTTCTCTCCAAATTGAGGCCCAATAGATAATATCTTTACAGACAACCACACAATATCTGCTGTACAAGATAAAAGACCATAATAAAAGAAAACAGTCAGACAAGAATCTCCACTGCCTCACCAAACTTGAGTTTCCAGGCGTGGAACTCCAGGTCTTCCAGGGAGATGCTAGCACAGCTGGCCACGGCCAGAACAGCAGCAGCAAACAACAGCACCTTCATCCTGACTGAGACACAACCAGCAAAGGCAAAGAGATCCCTTGTGACTTGCAGGAAACAATACAGGTTGTGACTAAACTCTTTCACTTCAGCTTGGTTTCAGAAACGTTTTTTTTCCTGACGTTGGTTGTTTCATGTACACTACCACAGCATCAGCTTTGTTTCCTGGTTCCTTTGAATCTACTGTCTACCCCCCAACAACCCTTTCTCATCTTTATGAGTCTCTATTTCTTCTTTGCATTAGTGCACCTGCACAACAGGAAGTGTGTGTGCTCATCTTGTTTGTTTGGGCGTGTGTGTGTGTGTGTGTGTGTGTGTGTGTGTGTGTGTGTGTTTGGGCGTGTGCGTGTGCGTGTGCATGTGTGTGTGTGTGTGTCTCTATCTGTGCTGCAGCTGCTTACCTGCCCCGATGTCGATGTAGTGAAATCTGAGCTGTAACTAGCTGTAGGTGATGCAGGGCTGTGGCAAAGAGCCGTTCTTATATAGTTGTGTACAGTTATGACTTGCGGTATGTCCAGTCATGTGGCTGTCAGCAGCTCATAAAGTCACAGAGAAAAAGAGTGAGTGTCAATCACTGAAATAGGGAATGAGGGCTTTATACATTATGAGAAGTTCTCATGATGCAATTCTTTTAGGAGATGTATTTTCCAGCGTCAGCAAAATGACGAATTGCTGATCAGTTACTCAGCAGTCTGTTGCTTAGATAGTCACACAAAGACGGAACGCAGGCTATGTGTTTGTTAATGTGATGCCTTCGTGTGAAAAACCACTGTTGGGATTTTGTGTTCCCTCCACTGCCCTGATTCCAGTCACATAGTGACAGTGATTCCTTTTGAAAGAACAAAACAAAAACAGACATACAGGACCATGTATCTGCTAACCTGTGCCTTCACCCACCTGTTGCAGTTGAAACCTTACTGTCTAAATTATGCCAAACTGGAAAATATGTAAGAATGTGGTGGAGGTGTTTTAATTTCTTTGAAATGTGGGTGGCACTCATGCGAACAGCCACTCATTGAAAGTTTGTTTGAGCGATTTACCTGAATGATCAAGTGTTTATTTGAAACAGTGTTTCCTTCTTTAGAAGGCACCACCACATCTGACTAATGTGTTATTGACTTTGTTTAATCTGAGATGGAGACAAACTGATAAGGTTCCCACAAATAGGTTGAGGTTTGGCAATTGTTTGCCTCAAACAAATTTTTAATTATGTGGCAAAAGTTTGTGAAAATAGAAGTAGTAGTAGTATTTGGTGAAATACTATTAGCCTGCCAATCTGTAATATCTGTATTATGTACATCATACACACAAACAACCACGTTCACATTTCTGATAAATCAAACCTTTCCCTACATTTGATATGATTCATGACTGTTTCCATTGACTGTTATTTAAGACTTCCGTGCAGTCTTTACACACATCCTGTTTCCAACTTGCCTGTAAAAGTTTGATTTGTTTTGCATATGTTCCCCATCTGTGATTGTCGGGCACATGAATTTAAATGTTATTTAGCAATTAAATTAAAAAAAAAAGAGTCTCAATTCAGTTTCAAAAATAGTTGAATTACTTTCACATCTGAAAATGATTCTTCAAACTCTTTTTACATACTGTATGTCTAACTAAGACATTCCACTCATTTTCTACAGCAGTTATGCAGTAATTCTCACGCTTTCACCAGCCTGTTGTGTCTCTGACTGTCACAAGGTTTTTGTGTCATGACAACTCTTCACACCATAAAGACACTGGGAAGTGGGTAAAAACTGAAAGCTAAGCTAAAAGTTCACAGATGTCATTGAACTCTTTCCAGCTTGTCTGTTTGTTAGTGTCCTGCATATGTACAGTATGTAGTGTGTACATATACTTGGGATCCTCCCTGTAAGAAAATTATGGATAGTTTGCCTGCCACTGAAAACAATAGACTTGTTAGGGTTAGTAACTTGTAACTGGCTTATAAAAAGCAAAAAGCACAGAAAGACTTAAACAGCTGACCAGTGGTGGAAGAAGTACTTTACCACGATGTACAAATATTCCATAAGAAGTAAAAGCCCTGCTCTCAAAATCATACTCAAGGAAAAGTACATAAGTATTATCAACATATTATAATAATCAAATGTCCTTTAGAAAAATGGTCCCTGCATTAATGTGAAAGCAGCATTTTACTGTTGTAGCTGGTGGAGCTATAGTTAATTTATTTTATTACAATTGTTCTCAGTCTAGGAGTCAACCCCCTTCCAAAGGGTCACCACATAAATCTGAGGCATAATGAGATGATTGATAGGGTTGGACAGAAGAAAGAACTGCTACACAAATTTGTGTAAAGTTTCTTTGGACTTTTACTAGTCTTTGTTCTTTTTTTGTGACAGTTACTTTGATGAAACCATCTGAGAAGTTGAAAGGATAAATCACTCTTTGGCGGAACTGCCAACAGCTTTTTTTATGGGGTCACATTATACTGTAAAATGTAAAATCTTATTCTGAAAAGTAACTAGTAACAACAGCATGTCAGATAAATGAGTAGTAGAAAACGGATATACTCAAGTAAAGTAAAAGTACCTCATAATTGTGCAGTGCAATACTTTTACTTAGTTAGTTTCCACCTCTGCAGTCGACCGGCAGCTATTTGCATGATGGTCAGTCCCTTTTTAAATACATACTAAAACTAGGTTATTCTGTGTTTGCAAGCTACATAATAAACACAGTTGGATGTGTGTGAACCTTTGCAATGTTTGACTTTAAATGAACATAGGTGTGTGTGCTGTGAATGGGATTTTGTAAAAGCAGATAGTGATGGAAAAGGTCAGGGAATGCTGGCGTACAGAATGAAAAAACCCACTTATTTTAGTTTCTGCTTCCAAACCAGAAGTCAAGTGCAGCTTTATGCGCACATAAAGTTCGTGAGGTTTCTTGTGTAATAAACCATTTACAACAACAGTCAAGTGACAAGATCAAGTCATGAGTCAGTACAATGCAAGTAAAGGAAAACTTCCTAAGTGCGTAGATCAAGGCTTGCATGTACTTGCGCCTGTGCACATGGCCTTGAGAAAGGAGTGTGTGTGGAGTACACTCTTAGGTTTACGAGGACATGAGCGTGTGTGTGTGTGTTTGTGTGTGTGTGTGTGTGTGTGTGTGTGTGTGTGTGCGCGTAGGGGCTGGCAAGTTATTTGTTCTGCAAAGGCAAAACAGAAACTAAATGAGAAAAGTAACTGCACAGAAAAAAGAAAAACGTTTATGGGATTTCCATTACCACATCCATATTGTGTACCACATGTTTTGGTTGCATGTCATATTGTTTTATTTGTCTCTGTCAGCTTGCACATGACAGTTAGGTTATAGCTTTGGAAATGACGCATTACCTATGAAATGGACAAGGAATACACAGTTATGCAATGCATCTAAAATAATACAGCTTTATACAGTCAGTAAACAGTTTGACTGTCAGGTTGTAAAAACATTACAATGAATTTCACAGTATTTATTGAAGATGTATCATAAAATGAAAATATAAAGTTTAAGATCATATTAATTTCAGAAATGCAAGAATTATACATTTCTAAAACTGATTCTTAATATGTTTGTTTAGATTCTTTGTAATGATCAGACAAACAGTTCTGAATGTGAGTCTGCATCCTATGTCATGTCACTACGAAACACTGGCCGGCGGTTGCATGACCCACTGTCTATTTGTATTTCGGTCAACTGGGGGTTTTTCTTACTGTAAGTGGTGATTCAATGCATGGACACCACAGCTGAGAGACTCATCTGTTCTCAGGAAATGCCTGGTAATGTTGGGGACTGATAACGCTCACTTTCCTGTAATGACGTCTATCCGAGTACAGTACAAGGGGGAGTTAAAGAGGGTTTTCCAGAACTGCTTTTGGTCAACAAATGGAATTTGTTACATATAAAGGCTTTTTTTTTTTTTTTTTTTTTTTTTTTTTTTGCAAAGTCCCAAATTGACAGGCAGTCACATGCACATTTTCAAAACCTTGGAAGAAAACCTTACAAGACTCATTCAGTCTAATAGTTATGTCACTGAGGAAAATAAAAAGCTGTTTGCATTGGCTTGGCCACTTTTATAACTATTAATAAACCCATATCATTATCATGTTACAGCTGACAACTGCAGTGCCTGCACTAAGTGATAATACAGGTCAGATGTTTGTTGATTTGACTTTAAACTATTTATCTCAGAGATTCAAGTTTTACTGTAAAAGCAGCACATATGTTGATTTTGTTAGGACCAATCATCATGGAGTAAGTGAGTTTGGGGAAAAACCTTCTCTTTTTAGCTGGCTTTTGCAGTGTTAGAATCACACCAGGAGAGGGCATCAATTTCTTGCTTATGCTGTTCATTGGTAAACACAGTTCCCATGAATTTAATTATATGTCAGTTATTAAATAATAATCTGCAGTACTTGTTCAGCTGCTTCGTCTGCTAATTAATTCAACAAGCAGAATCAATCAATTCATGTCACACCAGCATCCATAATGGCTACATTTGCGTAACAGTAGGTTTTCTCCACACAAACTGTTATAGTATTATGGTTAACATGACTAATATGAATTGCTATGTAGGGTCTATTGACAACTAAGTAACATAATGTGACAATAGCTGTGGGTGCATACTAACTATGGAGAAGATCCTGGAGGATGCAGTGTGAAAAGGAAACCCTCAGGCCCAGTGACAATACTAGTGTGAAAAGGCAGTAAGATGCTTGGCATGGGAAACTGAGAGGAACGCTATCCCTGGTAAACTCTTCTAATTTCATTACTCTACATGTTTCCTCAGCTTAGAGCCAATCACATAGTTGGCTGCTCTCTAGCGGGGGTCACACATAACAGCCACTAAATTGTGACAGTGGCCCAGACTGGCATACCTTAGCACATAATCTAATTATCAGATCAATAACACAGCAACATTTGGTGCATAGCTGGGATGGCTTGCTTCTTCTCTGGTTACACATTGCTGGCATTCACCACTCGTTCCCACTTTATAGGTGACAAGGTGTGAATGCAAGCAGGAATTCAAATGGAAGGCCTTTTAAATAAGAGCAGTCACACAGCGTATTCTTGATCACATCTGGCTGTGCTACTGTCTCTAGGATTCACACAGCTACTAAAATATCAGCACACTCTATGTATCAGTTTGTAAACTCAAACTGATTCTATTTGCTTAATATTGAGGCGCAGTTCTTAAAGCTAAAATCAGTATTTATCCTCCCTCTGTGCAGTGTTTTTTGAATAAACAGTGGCTCATTTATAATGTCAAGCGAGGGTAAACATTTAGGAGATGTGACAATGTACCATAAAAATATTTATTGACTTCACAATCTTCTTGGACACAAAAATGAGAAATGACACACACAAAAAAAAAAACATCCCAAAAATATTTAGAAAGTCCACATTCAAAACATCTAAGAATGACAGAGAAATAAAGAAGTAAAATGGAACAACATCATCAAATTGAATGAACACAATCTGTGAGTCTGTTCAGTGCAAACAACTTCTCGTTGAACTGAACCAATCTTTGATATGTTTTTGAGAGATGATCTTTATTCTCCGCAAAAGATTCCGTCATAGATAGATGAGAAACTCCATCAACAACACATGGTATGGTCATCTCCATCTCCTCTGTCTTTAGAAAACACAATAAACTGAACCACAATAATTTCAGAACACTGGCCTAACCAAACATTTTTAGAAATGCACATAAACACCAATAAATAGAAACACTTTATTTCAGAGAGCAAAATTATATAATAACCAAAAAAAAAAAAAAAAGAAGGCCACATGATGACAGTCACAAAGCATAAACCGCCATAATTGCTGCTTCTGTTTATCGCTGCATGTTGCATTTGTGAAATGCAGATAAGTGGATGATGACAACCACTGTACCAACAAAGAGCATGAGACAGAGATAACCAGGGACTTTGGAGGGAATCCCTGCTTGCCGCTATTTATCCCTCTGTCCCTCCATTCATCCCTCTTTCTCTCTGTCCTCTGCGAAAGTCTGTTGTGATCCTGTCTTTCTCAGTCCAAACAGGTCACACTGTGGCTCACACCTTGCCAAGGTCTGTGCTGCACCGGCAGCGGCAGGAGAGAGCGAGCGGAGGAGAGAGGAGAGGGGGAGAACAACGGTACCGATCATGAGCGGTGACACTCTGTCTCTCTCCCTCTTTCTCTCTCTCCCTCTCTCTGCTTTATCTCCATGGTGCACACACGTCGACCTGGAGCAAGGCTGTATACTGGCAGGGGAGGCCAGGAGCAGAGAGAGGGGGGTGGATAGATGGGGATGCAGTGTGTTAGTGAGGGTGGGGGAAAGGGGGGGGGGGGGATAAAGGGACACGCTGCATCAATAGCGGAGCAGGTCCAGGGACTAATTGGATCTGGTAATGGCTGGTCAATGTGACTGAAGGGCTCGTTAGAACCAGTACAGCTCCTTGCCTTTCTTGTGCTGCTGGAGGCCTGAGAAAAAAGGACAAAGAAACAATGAGGAGGACTAAAGCGAACAACAGAACACAGGTTGTCATGGAGCCTACTTTTGCCAAGCATCCTGTTTTAAAGGTGGGGGGGGGGCTTCTGTGATGATTATGATGTATTGTGTGTGTTTGTGTGTCTCTGTAAGTGGGTGTCTGCATGTGTGGGAGTGTCTGTGTATGCATCTGTGCACGTGCTTTCTCCAGAGCGTAGCCTGTCACAAGGGTTGAAAGTTGATGCGGTGTGTGTGTGTGTGTGTGTGTGTGTGTGTGTGTGTGTGTGTGTGTGTGTGTGTGTGTGTGTGTGTGTGAACGGTTGTTTAAGTGCAGGTTATGTGTTCTTCTATATCTAATTAAATAATTATAATATTCACCATTCAGAGTGCCTGAGGTAAAATTTTCTAGCAATTAAAAGAGAGAAAAAGCTAAATCTATACAGGAGGATTTCAAGCCTGCTCTTGCTGCGTTCAACACGTGCACGTGCAGTAAAGAAAAAAATTGATTTCTGTCTCATATTTTTCTAGCCATAAATAATCTGGCTTTTCCATTAGCATTTGACTATACTGAAGTCTTTGCATTTTTTGATTTGTTTACATACTGCTTACAAACTTTAAATAAAGGAACACTGTTTGCAAAAGCTTGACATGGTTGAGCAGGTACCTGCATCCATGTTGAGTGCCAGCGTCTGGCTGACGTCTCCTGCAGGAAGCAGGCTGGGCCAGGAGGCAGTGGGTTCCAGTTTGCTCACTTCATAGTGGCTTGGCAAGGTAGGGAGATGAGGTGGCCTCACCGTGGGCATCAGCAGGGGCCCGTAGTGAGGCTCCAAAGCTGAGGGTGAATACAGTTCGTGGAGAGGCCTCGGTGGCCCATAGGCCTGGGCCTGGTATCCCCAGCTCTCTGGAGGGTGAGGATGGGAGTGAGGATGAGCGTGTGGATGAGGATGAGCGTGCGGATGAGGCAGGCCTGGATGCAGCCCTGATGCGTATGGGTCCATGGAATAGGAAGGTGCCCCTGTCTCACAGTGGGAGCGGCTTTGAGGCGAGGAGTAGTTACTGTCCCAGAAGGATGGGGGGAAGCTCCGTCGGCTGCTAGGTGATGGGGTATCTAAAGGGGGAGGGAGGGAGAGAGGGGGAAGGAAGGTAAACAATGATCAAATTTAGGCCAAGTCATGAACTGTTGCCCAACTGTGCAGTGAATCAATGCATTTATATAGACGAACTGAAAGGCTGGAGCTGTGCAAGACGAGCAACCTGTGCTAAAATGTAGATGTCACTCACATGACTGCTACACCCTCTGGCCCAGATATCTTCCCCATTGGGTCATACTGTCACACAGCCCTAGCCCCAACAAGACACAGAAATAAACACAACAACGTTCTAGCGGAGAGAGAGAGAGAGAGAGAGAGAGAGAGAGAGAGAGAGAGAGTGGCCGAGAGAAAGGTAGAAAGAGGCGTCCCTATATACCTAGAATTCTATATAAGGCAGACGCTCTGACCTGGAGGCAGTCCAAGGCTCACAGAGCCTTAAATCACTTACTGTGGTGACATCTCTCACTCTCATGTCAGCCCAGCACTTCTGAAAGTCTCACAACATAGTCATGCGCACACACACACACACACACACACACACACACACACACACACACACTGAGACACACAACTCTGGCCCTGTGCTAGCACCCGTCGCCGCCACCGCCCCTCTCTTCTGTCTCCTGCACCCCCACCTGTTGTTTTCACTGCCCCCCTCCCCCCTCCTCGCCCTTGACAGAATGTCAGGGAGCTATTATATGATTTTAGAAGTATACTTTTATATTTAGATATTCCTCTGAAAAGAGACACCATGCGGCACCCTGAGAGCTAGTGTTTCCCTCTGCCCCTATCACACAGACTGCAGCATATATAAATCTGACCAGCAGGCAGGCAACTGACTGAGCAACCATTGTGGGGCAAGAGCTGGAGCGAGTGTCAGAATGGCAGCCGCAGAGACGTTTGAAGGGGATACGCCGGCGAGGCTGTGCGCTTACGGCCATGTATAAACATAGCATCTGTTGTGAGGCAGAAAGTGCGTGTTAGTGCCGAAATGAAGACGTTCGACTGAACTAGGAGAGAGACTAACAGCGACAGCACAGAGAGGGAGAGAGCAGAGGCTATAGGCCCTACATGGATATCCAAGGGAATCTGCAGGGGGAAAGGGACTTAAGTGTCTTCAGAAGATTTGCAGATGACTAAACTTTTACTTTGCATTTTGGTGCAATTACAATGAAAGCTACAACAAAACAAAAAAAAATGTCAACATCCAATAATGTTTCTAATTTTAAGCATTATTTGAAGCCTTTCAGAGAAATGATTGTGGAATATTTGTAGTTTTTGTCAATAAGACATTTTCCAAAAGCTTAATCATAACTGACAATAGGTAATGAATCCCAGCAGTGTCTGTATTAATGCCTAAACTAACTTAACCACACACAAGAGTGTGTATGCTCTCTCTTGCTTTTATTTACCCCTTTTAAGTTCCTTTTGGTTGCCTACAGCTCCTGACTGTCATGACCTCTGACCCCTGTGCCCTGACCTCTCCTGGGACAACAGCTCCAACAAGCAGCCCGTCTGTCCTGTCACCTGATCACATCACCTGTCTGACACTCTGCTGTGCTCTGCAGAACTGTCAGCGCACCCAGTGTGGTCTCAAAGGCAAGCGCAAGATGCCGCGCAGACAACTGCGACGCCCTCCCGTAAATAAATGGACGTTATGAAACTGCAGGGATGTAGTGGAGAAAAAAACCCACCTAAACTCAGTTTACCCAACTTTTTTCAGGCTTCATGGCCTGAAAAAAAGTCAGTTCAACTGGTGCAATAATATTCAGATGGGGTACCTAAGTTATTTTATGAAAAAATAATTGTTTTTGTAAAATACACTATGGTTGTTTTCTTTATGTTCCCACACACCAGTCAAAGAATTTGTGTTTATCATTACATCACTCCATGGAGTGGAGCCAGCCCCAATCTGCTGTTTTGATAAGATAAATCTCTCAAGAATTAATTAGAATTAGAATTAATGGAGACTATATCGTACTGTAATTATGGACATGAAAAGCTCTTTCAATGTCCAAGATCACTGTAAGTTTGCGTTATTCACACAAGCACAGGTGTGCACTGTTTACTTGCACAAATGAGTCTTAACTTATGGACAGTGTGGTATACCTGCGCCCGGTTGATCTGGCGGCCTCCGTTTGCCCTCTCCATCCATGTAGGAGCTGAGGGCCCTGGAGAAGTGTTCGTCCACCACACTGCTGATGTCTCCCTGGTAGTAGGTGAAGAGGACACAGCGAGAAGTCAGGTACTCTGCCTCGGGGGCCTCCTGCTTGTCCTTGGGGCCCTCCTCCGGCCTTGAAGCCGCTGGCGTGTAGGAGGAAGAGGAAGAGCTAGATGAAGATGAGGAGGAAGTTGATCCTCCATTGCCTGGGCCCCCAGACATCCCCTCAGGACCCCTGGGAGTGTCCATAAAATCCCGGCAGTGAGGAGAAGTGGTGCTCAGACCTGTGGGAGTCTGTCATGATAGGAGGGGAGGGGGGGGGGCGGGCATGGGGGGGAGGGAGGGGGGGTAGGGAGAGGGTTAAGACAGGTGTTGCAGAGGACACTTCTGGAGCTGTCTGTGAGACATTTTGACATAATGTTTTTCTTTGTGTGTGGCATCACTGGCGTGTGTGCGTGTGTGCGCGTGCGTGCGGCAAGATAGGAGTTTTGTGGGTGCTGAAGACTTCTGTGCTCGGTAAGACACACAAGCAGCATCACTGCACATACAGATACATAGATAATGAGAAACTAAATCAAACAAATACGTCCATCGCAAACATTTAAAACACTTCACGAATTTTCCAGCCGGTTCTTTTGCCTTTACTTATAAACTAGCCAAACAGTTCACCGCCTCACCTCAACCCCCCCACCCCCACCCCCCCGCTAACACTGAGAATAAGAAGGAATATCCCGGGAATATTTAAATATTAATCACTTCCTACCTGTAAGCTATTGATAAAAGCAGGAGCAGTCGGTGCGTACGGTGCGTAATGTCCATAGGCTGGGTACATAACATCCAAACAGCTCATGGTAAATGAGCGGTGTCTTCACTGTTCTGTGGAAACCGACCTTGCTGAGAGAGAGAGCGACAACATCCCGGTTTTTTTTTTCTTCTTTTCTTTTTTCCTGTTTTCTTTTCTTTCTTTTTTTCCTTCGGTGGTCGCTGATTAGTGTGAAAAAGCCCGTGCCAGACTCGACATAGTCACCACAGAAAGAGCGCACCTCTCTGCTCCGTGTGTGCGCCACAGCAGCTGCGGCAAGCAAAATGTGGTGAGGTTTATGGAGCAAGCATGAGGGTGTCCTGTCCTGTACATCTCTGTGTCAACCCCTCCCACCTTTACCAGCCCTCCACCCCCCCACATCACCACCACCACCAACACTCCCACTACCACCAACACACAAATCACATCTAGAGATTACTGATTGCATGCATGCAAACCGATTATTACCAATTGGCTAACAGTTATAAAAAAGTAAAACAAATGTAGAGGTGTAAATCAGGTCAAAGTAAGGGTGACAAAATTTCCATTCAAATATAAAATATAAAGCTGGGGACAACCTGCAACTAATTATGGGTTAAATAAATAAATAAATAAATAAGGGTTAACTAGAATGCCATCCAGTTACAAGAATAGATTTGGATGAAGTCATTGAGCTTTATAACCATCCACACGACAATGACACATGACACATGTGATACAGTGACTTTTTATTTCTTTCCATGTCCTGTGAATACTTGAAAACTTTGTGCTCAGTCCAAGCTGAAAGAGTATCCATGGTCTTAAAACAGCCATCGGTTGCCAAGTAAACCTTCAAGTCATCTGAAGTATTTAGTGTGTTCCCATAATGACACATAGGTGTCAACTATAGGTTGCATACACTGGTCATACCAACATAGAGGAGAAAGGGACTCTGCACAAATCTATGACAAATTATCACCTATCAGCAGTGCAAACAAAAAGATATTTTCACGCACACACACAAACATACAATGACAATAGCAAACACCACAGGAGCACAGAATTCGTTGTGCATCCATGTGCAAACAGACTTTAAAAAAAAAAAAGCATGCTGAAAACATTAAACAACAAGTTAGCCACATTCTCCATGAAGTGTAGTCCATTTCTCTTCTGTTAAGGATTTACAGGTGCCTGGTGTTTGGGCATGCCAGTCTTTTTGACAGGCACTTTAGAATGCCTGTGAGAATAGTGTGGAAAATTTGCAGAATTCCATGGACTAGTGTCAGATGAGGTGGAATGTCTCTGATGTATGCTAGTGGACGAGCTCCTCGGGAAGTTACATCGTCCCTGTGCTGCGTTCTCTAGATGGAGAACATGACCAACCAACGTCTCGCTATGCATACATCACACATAGTATGAATAACTAGTGTCAGGTTATTGGCATGCTAATGAATTGAACACGCTCTTAAAAGAGTTGATAAAACTGTCATGCAACATGTTTGTTCTTACTTTGTGTGCTCTAGTCTTGCATCACTGTTTCAGTAGACTGGTTTTGCATCACAACAGGGCAATGTAATACTGCATTTTGGACAGTATTATATTGCATATGGCTTCAAAAAAGCATCAACAGAGTGTCAGTTTTGTGATTAAATTAATTAGTATTTTGTAAATTTGTAAATCCCCCTTTCAAACAAATTGGTCTTGACATTATTGGGGTAATAATCCTACTTCACTCCACTGCCACTGCTGCATGATTTGCAATACGGGCTGCTAGATCCATATACATGCAGGGTATCGCAGGACAGCACTGGAGTCAGGGAGAAAGAGAGTGATGCAATGCTAGAAAGCTCACTGTTACACCAGCGTGATCAACAGCTGCAGCTGACGGAAGGGTAGAGAGGCCACTATTAGTATTAATGGCCATGACTAAATTTCTCTCTGTCTCTCCCTCCCACTTGTCTTCCCTAGTGATACACACACCTTTTCTCTATTTAATCACCCTGTGTTCCCTGGAACAGCCAACCACTCCTGTCATTTTGTGTGTGTGTGTATGTGTGTGTGTATGTGCATGTGTGCGTGCATGTGTGTGTGTGTGTGTGTGTCCACACTAGTGAGTATGTGTGCACACATAACATGCTGCCACACTTGTCATCAAGTGACCAAACTAGGAAGAGGGCAAGAGAGAGAACCAGCTTGCAGAAACATGTCAGTGATCCCAAAGTCGAAAACCAAGTCAGTTGGTAGATCTGTGTTTGTCAGTGATACTGAACTGTGCATGTTAAAATCTTTGCATGTAAAGAACAGTATGTGCAAGAGGCCTAGTTGCTCTGGTGTATGTGTGTCGGTGTGCAAGTGTGTGTGAAGGTGTTCGTGTGTCTACATTTACGTGTATATGCTGAAAATAAACACAGGTTACATCACTCCTTGTGACCCCGCAGCACATCGAGGCCCTGCCCCTTTTAAGAGGTCTGACCAGATAAAGTCTCTCATTGGCTGAGATGTTGCAGGGCTAGTTGAGGTAGTAATGGCAACCTAGTTTTATTTAGACCACTATTCACATTGCAACACCACCATTAATAGTTTATACTCTATGCTAGAAATACCTGAGTACAATGAGGAAATAACTGCACACATGTACTTTTATCAATCCATTAGTTGATCATTAAAGTAAAGTTGATCATAATGAAAGAAGAAGTCAAAGAATCAAGGCAATGTGATCACTAAGCTTATGGTGGTGGTCTGCAAAGTGAGATATGAACCTGAAACCATAGAAGCTACCTCCTGAAACAACAAGGCCTTTATTAAGGTCCCAGTCTGGCTTGGTCCCAAGGGGGTCGGACCTCAGGATTCCACTGTTGTTTATATGCCTTAATGTGTGTGTGTGTGCATGTGTGCGTGCGTGCATGCATGTGTGTGTGTGTGTGTACATATGTGCAAGACAGAGATGTACAGCTGCCCCATTGTCCAGCTCCACACACAAACTCATCTCAGCTGTTCAAAATCATCACTAAGTGTCATCGGAAACACACACACACACGCACGCACACACAGAGCCACATATGGACAGGTCTGGCTCATTCATCCTTCTACACAAATGTTGGTGATAAATCCTCTGTGATAGAATGTGCAACTGTGCAGCTATTTTCTTCCTAAAACAACTCCCTTATTGTCCACCCAGACCACCAGGACCACAGGAATCTACAGACTCAAGTTTAGAAGTCAGTTAAAAATAAATAAAGACTTCATACTTGTTGAAGCCCATTCATTAGCAATCATGTACACTTAACATTACTGCTAACCATTTTCCACAGCATACCTAAGCCTTAGTTTTACATTGATTAATGCATATTCTCTACCTAATGAGAAGTCGTCGGTTTCAGTTTCATGGCAGCATAGTGTGAAAATCAACTTGCAGTGACATGAAATCTGATTGAGATCACAGAAAACATTTGGTTGCTTTACTAGTTTTAATGTTGCTGAAAACATTGATTGTACAGCTAGGCAATGTAGCTATACAGTGCCTAGTGAAAGTATTAAACCACCTCTATGTTTTGTTCCATTACAACCTGGAATTAAAATGGATATTTATTTGGATCTTATGTAATAGACCTAACAAAATACTCCAAATTGTTGAAGCAGAATGAAAAAAAAAAAATGAATAAAAACTGTAAAGTTGTGCTGAGTTGAGTGCTTATGTTTTAACCCACTTTGCTATGAAACCCCCTCGTCCAACCAATTCACTTCAGAAGTCACTAAGTATAATTAGTTGATGAAGTTCGCCAAACAGCAGTTGGTAGACTCCTAAAACACACAGAAGAAGCTTCTCTGGTCAGATGAGAATAAAACTGAATTTTCTGGCCATCATGCGAAATGCTATAAGTGGTGCAAATACAACACTTCCCATTACCCCGAGAACACCATTCCCACAGTGAACAAAGTCAACATATGGCTAAAGCTAGACTGGAGTGGTTTAAAGGCCTATCAAAGCCCAGACCTCAGTCCAACTGAGAATGTGTGGCATATGTTGAAGATTGTTGTAGACTAACACATCCCATATAACTTGAAGGAGCTGGAGAAGCTTCACCCTGAAATATGGACAAAAATTCCAGTGGCTAAATGTGCTAAGCTAATAGATACCAAATCCAAGAGACTTGCAGCTGTAACTGTAGTAAAAAAGTGGCTCTACAAAGTATTGATTTTGAGGGATGAATACTTATGCACACTCAAGATTTCTGTTTTTTTTTTTGTTTTTTTTCATAATCATTATCTATGTCACAAAAAAAATTATTAGCACCTTAAATCAAATGGTACACCCCCGCGCCCCTCCCAAAAAAAAATCAATTTTAATTCCAGGTTGAAATGCAACAAAAAAGTAAAAACACCAAGGGAGGTGAATACTTTCACAAGGCACTGTATATATTTCATTGTGGTAGAAAATATCATCTGGAATTTTGGATACTGAAACAGAGTGATATAGCGTAAATGTTATCTTTTCATGGTCTTAAATGCTACGTTACAGTTCAGTTAATGCAGCAAATTTTCTTTTCTGAAGTATTTCTTGAAATATATTCAGAAAATAGGCCTAAATGAAAATCATCAACATATGCGAAATGCTAAATATTGTCACATTATATCAAAGTTTGGAGTTTGGAGTTTGTTCGAAGTATTCTTATTTTTGACTTTGTCAATATTGCCCAGTCTTAGCTGACTGTTTTATGCATCTGCCTGTAACTCTAATGCTGTTGGGCAACTCAAATCTTAGATGTTCTTCTTAGACAGTACCGTAGCTGCTTAGAGGTCATGGCATAAATTGAGAAGTTAGTATGGTAAAGCACTGGCTTGGTCCTGCTATGACTGCACTTTGTTGGGTATGATTCCTGTGTGGCAGCTTGTTGTCTGGGCAAATGTGTAATAAAATGGAGCTGTTGAACCCCCGTATATCAGTAATACAAGGAAGTAATCTGCACATGTCTAATCATACACACACAAACACAGTGTGAGCTTCTACGCAGGTAAATACGTACTGTTTATTAAAGGCTAACCCTCTGAAACGGACAGAATGTGAATTAACAGCATCCTTGGAGAGGCTGACAAGTGCTACATTCCTAACATCCTATTACCGAGCGTACCCTGCCGCCACACTGCCGCTGGGTCACTGGAGTTATGCACACACAATCACAAATTCACACACTCGCATACAAACACACATATAAAGCCAATGGAACACATACAAACACATGAAAGATGCACACAGAAACACCAATCTGGACATGTGGGATTGTCACCTTCCGGCCTGACATTCCTGCCTCAGTGTGCCAGAGAGGGCTGCAGTTAGAAGGGCACTATGGGTGGCAGCAGATGGAGGGAAAGAGATGTGGAGGGTGGACGGAGGGCAGAATCACAAATTTGGCATGTCACATGGTCAAACAGGGAAGATTTACGACTGATCAGGTTCCACATCGGCAGCATGGTGTTGTGGCTTCAGAATGCCAGGTATGGGAGTGAGATCAGACTCCGGCTTTAGTTTGTACACCCTTTCTGGCAACTGCAGCCAGTGTGACTGGCTGAAGATGGCAGTGTTATGGGTGGTTGGCGTGGGGAACGTGGTCATTGTCTGGCCTTTCACATCCTTGCGGCTGTATAGATTTACATACCTCTGAAAAATCAGCCGTAACAAAATCGGTGGGAATGTGAATCTGATACAGATTTGGAGTGAAATCTAGAAGACAAGAAGCAATGTGAAATTAGTTTAACCAATAAAAGAGAAATGCAGACGGGCAAGGAGAATCACGAAACTGAAAATACCGATCCTCTTTTATTTCTCTCATTTTATTTCTCCCTCTACAGTCAGGAGCTATGATTTACTCACCGGTGACATCATGGAGACCACAGCTATTTTTATTGGATGGTAAACGGCCAGCTCTTCTCCATGCTATGCCACCTGTCCAATCCACACCAGTCAACAAGCCCCTGGGAAAAAAAGTCAAGCACCCAAAAATGATTGAGAGTTGAAAGGCGGAATATGATACATGCATGCCATGCTACTGTCCTAGGCATGTTTCACAAGTCAAATGTCTTGTCACTGCTACTGGTTTGCTTTCCCTATTTATCTGTGTTATTCATTACAGCCAACAGTGTAACCTACAATTCAGCAGTCACACACATGGTGCAATGTCTCCTTCCATTGCTCTTTTACCATCACTCAGCATGCTTTAAAAAAGAAAAAAGATTTTGCACATGAATTTGAAATAAAATGCTTCTGTTTTGAGGACGCCTTGCAATCTATGCTACATTCTGCTCCCTTGCCCCCCCCCCCTCCCCCTTACACACACACACACACACACACGTTTTGATGCGTGTGTGTGACTCCAAGGGTGGGGTTATTCCTGGCCCTGTGTCGTGTGCTCTAAGGTGCAGTTTAGTCACATGCCATCTGACCAACCCTTAGCCCTGAAAAATGATAAGTACAGTAGCCGTGGGGGGGGGGGGGCATCATATAACCACACTGCCCTGAAAGATGTCAACTCATAGCAATCAACTGGTAATTGAGGTAAAGAATAACTACATAATAACATATGAGATCGTTAAAGAACACATTGAAATGTATGAAAATTTCAAGTGTAGATTGATGGTAAAATTCTTAGATAAAAAAGAAGCTATCAAAAGATTGTTGTTGTGCATTGTTGTCTGCTTACAGAACCACACAAAGATCTTGAGATCAAAAATAAATGAGACTCAGAGAGTCTAATGTATTCTATTTCGATATTTGTAAAGGTTTTTCTAATTAGTTTCAGAATCGCCAGAGACACCAGCAAGAGTGCTTCAAAAATGAATAGCCAGTAAACCAAAATGTAACACACATGAAAGGATCTGCTGAAGAAGTGTCTTTTATGTGTATGTGCCTTTTAGTGTGATTCATAGGAAGAGAAACAGAGGACTAGTCCTGAATGGTGATGTACAATAATTGCACACCACACAGCAGTACTCTTGACATTACTGCCTTACTTAAATCAGAAATTCATGAAAGTGACTGGGAGTCCACCTTGTGGCAGGGGCAGGAAATTGCAATTAATGCTCTTTATTTCAGTGCATTCCTGAAAGCTGTGCTGGTTTATTCTGTGAAACAACGCTAGTGGGTGATAAAGGTTAAAAGAGGAAACATATACTAATAGAACCTAAATGCTGTCACCAAAAATGGCAGTTTTTTTGTCCAGTTCTAAATGTCTTTGCATCATATTATTCATTCTTTTCAGCTCCTTAAGATATAGTGAACTATGAATCCCACAAGGGTTTGTTCACTCTTGTGATTTGTGATGCCTCATTGATGCAAGAGCGCCAGCAAAAAAAACAAAAAAAAAACTGGAAAGGATGGAAGATGTGATTGTGTTTGCAAACAACATTAGATTACCCTTTCTTGTTAACAGTATTATTTCACAACCGTGAGGCTGATTATGTAACAATAGATATTAATCTAGACTCTCTCTAAGTACATTTACTCAAGTGCTGCACTTAAGTACAATTCTCTACTCCACATAGTTTTCAGAGGAAATTTTATTTATAAAATGCATATGCATTATTCTGAAATGGATCATTCTGCATAATAAGCACTTTTACTTTTAGTACTATAATGTAATGCTCATACTTATCTTCTTTTATAAAATAATATTTTGAATACATGTCTTTTAGCTATTTGCAACATATTTCTACACTGGCATCACTAAAAGATCTGAGTAGCTATTCTTCCACCCCTGGTAGCCAGTTAAGAAGCTGATCACAATCACAAACTCTAATTTAATCCTTTGTGAACAGCAGTTCTGTGTTAAAATTGAGTAGAATGCTATTCTCCATTCAAAACATAAAATCTCTACTTAACAGGCATAACTGAAGTGTACTGATTAGAGGCAGGTTATTTGAGAGGAAATAGGCCTACCAATTTAAGAATAGAACCTGTATCAAACCTGTATCTTGTAAATATGTAAGTAATCTAAATGATCTACATGACTGAGAGAATTAAATGAAGAAATATGTAGTCTGTTTTTGTATTCATAAATTACCCCGTGATCCCACAATTGTATTGCGACCCAAAGTGGGTTTGAGAACCGCAGATCTGTTATAAGATGCCAAGTTTAACAAAAGCCCATGACAAACATATGACTAACTATTTAATTATGTATTGGTTCATTTAGACTACGTATTTCACACATTTCATCAATTTTATTTATTAATTTTCTATTTAACAATTAATCCTTTGGGATCCATATAACCGTGCTGAGTGGATATGACTGATAGTGGGTTATGCCTGGCTCCTCCGCGCCACTTGGGGGCGCGTGTCCGCTGTAAATAAATGCCATCGTGGGTTGACGAGGCCGCCCAGCCATGTTGAGGAGTCTGTCAAGCAAACTGCAGCCCGCCATTGTGTAGAAACCAGGCTCTGTAGAGAGATAGGGGCGCTTGGCTGAAACTCTTCAATAGCTAGACAAATTCTACACCCTGCCGCTTTTATTTAGGAGTAAATACAGTTACACAGGCGCCGGGGGGGAAAGACATGTCAGCCAGCAGCCTTCTTGAACAGGTAAAGAGAGGTATTTTCTGAACATTTACGAGGGCCAAATTTCTCACCATCGCGACGGCTAGCGAGGATAGCTTAGCTCAGAGGCAGCGGCTGTGGCTCAGTAGTGCAGTAGGCCTGACCACCTGCTAAAGGAACTGACTGCTGAAAATATATCTCTTCATCTATTTTTTTCCCCTTCCTCTCTTCTCATAAATCAAACCTTCATGAATCACCTGGACCCAATCCAGAGACCGAAAGGCCAAGCTAATAAAGGTAAGACCAAATATTGTCTTGCATTATCGACTCAGGTTGAGTGAATGCGGATCTTTTTACGTGAGGTGCGCTTTGAAAATCTTGCGTGCGCGGATGCGATAGCTTGTCTCCTAGCGTCTTGGCAAAAAGGCCTGTCTGTGTAAGTTGTAAAGATTTTTGCACTTAATTTGCCACTTCATTAAAACACAAAACGACATGGTGTTTCATAAAAGCGTTCTCAGACCTTAACTTATCATTCGTGAGTTTCCTTTACTTCCCAGAAATGACACTTGTAAGGTTCCCACAGTTAGCATTAGCCATCTCTTGACAAGCTAACAACGTTAAATGGCAACATGACACATATCAGCATCATTTTCCTGGTTGTACTTGCAACGCTTTTTATTGCACTGGCAGGTGCGAGAATACACTCTAATTAGCCAGTCTTTCAAGATATTAGTTAGTGTTCAATTTTTTTGCAGTGTTAAGCTACAGGTGCCATCCAAGCACGCTGACCACTCGGCTAACGTTAGCCAGGTCCGTCATGTTGAAAGGACTGTTGGCGCTCGTTAACATGGAGACGCTGCGCACTGCACGCAGCTAACCACATAGCTAACGTGCTAACATTAGCTGGTTGCTAAGTTAACCCAAAATGACACGTCTTCCGACATGCTTTTCCTGTGTCCAAATGGGCCTCACACGTTCCCGTCATCATGCTGCTCAGACTGTACCGTTGGATAACACGAATTTACAAACCCGTGTGTATTTTAATCTAACTTTTCGAAGTCCTGAAATCCTCTCAAAGAATCCCATGTCATCCAACACATCACCGCCTGCTATAGCAGAGAACACTTCCAAAGTTGTGAAAACAAACCATGGGCCACAGGTCCTTCTGCGTTTAACATGCATTGAATATGCTGTGGAAGGATCACTAATGGTTTAACATATCCTGAATTAAATCTGTTTGTTGATTCCATCAACAAACAGATTTGGAATTGTTGAAGGTTTGCAATTAATTCTTCAAAGTGCCGATTCATCTGTGTTTCTTCATCATTGTGCAAGTTTATGCTGTGTAATGTGAAGAATATTGAGCAGTTACAATATGAGATGTCATATTTCAGTGGCTTTTCCTGTGAGACTCATAAATAATTGCAGGGAGTGGTTTTGTTATGTAACAAGTGGCTATGATGCTGATGTGAAATGACTACATAATGTAATGTATCTCACCACTTACATCTCTGGAGTTACAAACTTGTGCATTTTGTTAACATCAGTGTTGCTTTCTTTTCAGTGCAAAACGGAGCTGTGACCCAAAAGGATACTTTGAATGACGATGAGTTTGAGCCTTACCTGAATACTCAGGCCAGACAGGTAAGCTTTTTGACAGGTGTTTGCCCACAGGTGCTTTTCATGACTCAAGTATCCTCCAGTTGGGTTTTGTTTTTGGTTTAATCCTAACTAAGTCATGAGTGACCAATGATTGTGGTGGAGTTGATAGATAAAATCAGCAGGTTTAATCTGGATGACAGTAGATGACTTTTTATGTGAACAGTATGATAATTGCAGATTTTTGTAGTCATTGATAGTAAATGTTTATTTAAAAGAGGGAAAAAAAGGTGGCATAGTCGCTTGGGTCAGTTTATAAATGCTTTGATTGACTGCTGATCTTGAAGTTTGCATCCATAATATGGACACTATACATGTTACCTTGGACACACAATGAAGTTTTGGATATTATATTTGAGTTGTTGGATCATCCAGGCTTCATGTAAACTGAATATGGTGTAAATGAAGTACATCACCAACTATTTGAGCATCCCTGACGTAAAATCAATGTGTGTGAAGAGGCACAGAGTCGAAACCTACATAGACTTGTTGACTGCTTTCAGAACTTCTCTTCCTCTATGAATTTCAAACATTCAGTTGGTTCATCAGTTGATTTCTCTTAAGATATTGGTTGATGTAATTTCTTTGTATCAACTTCAGGAAATTTCTCTTATCAGAAGATTAATATACACACTTGTAGACTAAGTTGTTTAATTGGCCTTGAGACCAAGTTATGTGTGTGCACATCCTTGATATTTGCATGAATAAGGAGTATGAGAAGGCCATAAGCATTTGCAGCTGCATTGGGAAAGTTCATTTATCTGGCCTTGGATTTTATTTCTTTGCACTGTGGTAGCGGGAGTTCCCCATGTGTAGTAACAGAGGCACTGCCTGTTAAGTGGGCTGTAGAGGAAAAGAATGGAGCCTGTATTTTCCTCCACTCAAAAGAATGCACCATCTTTTTGTCCAAGAGACTATAAATAAGCAAAAAGTAACATAGTTCAGTGCTGTGCATTTACAGATGAGATAGGAGGAGAGGAGGAGGGATACCTGTTATAGTTCTTATACGTACTTCATTATTGTGTGGTGAATCTTTGGTATAATAACAATAATTCAATAATTTTGCTCATCTTTTATCTTGGTCTGACTTTTTGGATCTACAAGAACAAGGTATACACATATCAAACAGAAGCTTATGTTAAGAATTAATGTTACTAGTAATGTTTGTTGTTGCAAGGAAATGTTTGCTCTTTTAACATCTTGTCACTAAAACTAAATCTTTTTCTATTTAGAGCAATGCCTATACGGCCATGTCGGACTCGTACATGCCCAGCTACTACAGCCCCTCCATAGGATTTTCCTACTCCCTAAATGAGGCAGCATGGTCCACGGGTGGGGACCCTCCTATGCCTTACCTGGCCTCCTATGGACAGCTGAGCAATGGGGAGCCCCACTACCTCCCGGACGCTATGTTTGGCCAGCCTGGCCCCCTGGGGAGCAACCCTTTCCTGGGCCAGCACGGCTTCAACTTCTTCCCTAGTGGTATCGACTTCTCGGCTTGGGGCAATAGCAGCTCTCAGGGACAGTCGGGGACACCACAGAGCTCTGGCTACAGCAGCAGCTATGCCTATGCTCCCAGCTCCCTTGGGGGTGCAATGATCGATGGACAGTCCCCATTTGCACCTGCTGCCAATGAGCCACTCAACAAGGCACCTGGTATGAACAGCCTTGACCAAGGCATGGCAGGGCTTAAGATCAGCGGTGCTGCTCCCGGTGGTAATGGGGACATGGCTCCTAAGGTGGTTGGCTCTGGCTTGCCTGGTGGGGGTCCCCTTGGCCCTGTATCATCTGTAGGACCTCCCAGCATGCCTCCTGTCTCAATTGCCCCTGCCAAGCCCGCCTCCTGGGCCGACATTGCCAGCAAGCCAGCCAAGCCTCAACCCAAGCTGAAAACCAAGGGTGGCATGGCCGGTGCCAATTTGCCTCCTCCGCCCATTAAACACAACATGGACATCGGCACTTGGGACAACAAGGGTACCATGCCTAAAGCTGCCACCCCTCAGCAGGTGCCCCCTATTCCCAGCAATGGGCAGCCGCCCAATCAGGCCTCCCCACAGCCTGGAGCTACTGCTGCAGGGAACCCACAAATGCCCCTCAGCAATGGACAGCTGGTACCGCCCGTTTCCCAGATGGGGCAGCATCAGCTTCCTCCCAGTGGGCAGCCAGGTATGGCTCCAATGCCCCAGCCTCCCCTCTCCCAGGGTCCTCCTCCTCCCCAAAGCCAACAGCAGCAACCTTCTCAGCCTACTCGTTGGGTCCCTCCACGGAACCGGGCTAATGGTTTTGGGGATGCCAGTGGGAGTGGTACAGGCCAGTCGCCTCCTACCTCTTCTGGTGTGGGTGTTGTTCCCGGGGTCCCCTCTGAGCCTCACCCAGTCTTAGAGAAGTTGCGAATGGTCAACAATTATAACCCCAAGGACTTTGACTGGAATCCCAAGCAGGGGCGGGTGTTTATCATCAAGAGCTACTCCGAGGATGACATCCACCGCTCCATCAAGTACAACATCTGGTGCAGCACGGAGCATGGCAACAAGAGGCTTGACACGGCCTATCGTTCATTGGGTGGCAAAGGGCCACTTTACCTTCTGTTCAGTGTCAATGGGAGTGGTCACTTCTGTGGTGTAGCAGAGATGCGCTCACCCGTGGACTACAACACGTCTGCAGGCGTGTGGTCACAGGACAAGTGGAAGGGTCGTTTTGATGTGCGCTGGATCTTTGTGAAGGACGTTCCCAACAGTCAGCTGAGGCACATTCGACTCGAGAACAACGAAAACAAGCCAGTGACCAACTCTCGGGACACACAGGAGGTACCACTGGACAAGGCCAGGCAGGTGCTAAAGATCATCGCTGGATATAAGCACACCACTTCAATCTTCGATGACTTTTCTCACTACGAGAAGCGTCAGGAGGAGGAAGAGTGTGTGAAAAAGGTAACCTAGTTACTGTTGAATGAGGTGATAAAATAGATAAATGAAAAAAAGTGCTTGGCTTTAACTTATATTGTAAAAGGTGCAATCTATGAAGCCAGTATGGATGTGTGTGTGCATGTACAACATTGCTTTTTGCATTACAAAGGGATAGAGAAACAACTCAAGGATTTACAGCTGGATTTAGATCTTTGTCAGAATTCAATGTGATTGTACATAGTAGGATATTTGGTGATTTTTGTTTCTCTAGAGTTTTTCACTGTGGTGTTATGTTTTCTGTCTGTTATCACTAATGTGTAATGCCCTGCTTTAAGATAGAATACCATATACAGAAGAATGAACACGAGAAATAATTTTACTTGGTGATATTCAGACAAATTACACTTATATTATAAAATGGTAACAGAGTGGATTACATGATAACACATTGAATTGATTGGTTTGTATTGCGGTTATGGTCATGTCCGGTGGTATCTGTTCCTATCTACAACATATACTCAGTGTCGCAACCTCCTGAAGCTATGTGAACTGTTTTTGTTTTTTTTCAATCCCCTATGTCTTAACACTCATTTTGGTATTAGGTGAAATATGTTTAGCTTATTTTGTGTTGAACTCATCAACATAAGGAACAAAAATAGAAGAGCAAATGTGTATTGTGGCTCATAAAATGAATACTTGTTTGCATTTCTTATTTAATTTTGGAAAAGGGTACTGTTTAATACTGAGGCTTTGGTGTCTTGCACAGTTGTAGTACACATTTTGTAACCTTTTTATCTTACAGAGCGACAAATTAAGGGAAAATTATATAAAAATAACACAGGAGCTTGTTAACTTTTAGTAAATTGACGTTATTGGCCTGCTTGCTATTAGATATAGAAAAGCTTGTTTTATTCTGTGGATATAAACATTTATCTTCCACTGTGTTGTGACTTTAGTTGGTTCATGCCGAGAACTGTTTTAGTTGACTCTTTATATGTACCTCACTCTATACTTAAGGTGTAGGAAAAAGTAATGGCTATTTTAAAAAAGCATACTGTACTTACATTTATTACAGATTTTGTTGGGAACATTGGCTTTACTGCCTGCTTTCTCACATTTTACAGCAAACAAGCAAGGTATCTATACTAAAAAGTGTACAAAATGTAACGGCAGCAGTCATTCACATTTTTTTGTTATTTTGCAGTTGTATGACTCAGTGTTTTCAAGTATTCATTAAGAAATATTAAATACTGTGATTTGTGTTAAAAGACAATGTTAATGACAACAGTAAAACTATTTGTTGCATAGTGATGGACATAATGGATGAGTTCTGTCGGTATATGAAACTTCAAATAGCTTAATTTTTTTTTATCCAGGACAATTATTGTTAATTCAAGTTGTACATGATAGTTGTAGATTGATAATTTGTTGATGTGGAATGTCAAAGTTAGGTCTAGAGAAATTTGGTTGTTCCTAAATATAATGCCTGTGTGATGTCTGTAGGCAGAATTGTAATCTATATTTTAGCATTTGATCATGACATGGTAGGGTTAATGCAACATTGTCAAAATCCTCTGCTGTTCTAAAATCTAATTTAAGCATAGTGACTTGTTTGTTTTTTAAATGTGACATTGTTTCAGTTGCGCTCAGTTTTTACTCCTCTGTGTGACAGGTGGAGGTCCAAGGCAGTGAGCCATATCCCAGCAACCCAAGCAACAGGACTCATTACAGGCTTCAGGTAACTTGCTTCATCTGTTGCCATAGGCAGAAGCAGTATGCATGTTGTTATTTTAATACTTGATGGAGACTCCTTGAAATCTTATCGGATAGTTCAGGTGATTTAAAACTTCTACATATTAAGTTGGTTGTTTGATGTCTTGAGCTGTTGAACGACCAGAAATCAAGCATATAAAAACTTAATCTGTTTCACGTGCAGAAGATTATCGTCCAAACCCCCTTTTCTACTGATTGAAAAACCCGCTAAGCATTTACACCCTGGTCAAATGACTACAGTAGACGCGGTTATTTATCGGCACTGATGCACCCGGGTGAGCACACTAATTTTCATCTTTCAGAGTACAGATGTAGACAGACCTGTCACCTGCCCGGCACTGTGCTGTTAAACCAGAAACAGTGGCTACACCTACCCCTCAGAGTGAGGTACAGCCCCAAAATAAGTTTTAAAAACACACAATCGCAGATCGAATGCGTCTCACACGGCGGCTCAGACATTTTTACTGGAGCATCAACCCGGGTATGAGACCTGAAAGTTTGAAAGGCAGGTAGCAGCTCACTCTTCCCCCACTGCATCTGTCTGTGTGCTCTGCTAGTGCATGTGAAGACTTTGCTCCTTTCAGTTGTGTGTCTCCTCAGTCTGAACAGAAAGTGGCAGTGGAAAAGGGTCAATCGGTCTTTATTAGCAGGTATAAGCCCGCTAATTTGGGTGGAAAAGTGTATTTGTATTCTGTACATGCACACTCCGAATCAAATTAACATGGCGATACCAATGCAAGAAGAAGAGCTGCTTTATCTGCTGTACTTATTCTTTTAAAGATGAAGTGAAAACATGAAGGTAGTGGCGGACGTCACACAACCTCTCTTCAAACCCAGCATCCATGATTGCTTTCCAGTTCACGCACAACTGATACTCTGGTGGCGTAGCGGCCGTGCAGTCATAACAAATTGGTGGATACGCAAATTTCTGCACCACAGTCTCATGGACGCCCTCGGATGACCATCGGATGAAATTTACATCACCTAGAACCTTGTGTACCTGTGATGCCAGCAGCTCTCCCTTTTACACATGTTGATCTGGCTCTGTAACTACCTGTCCTGTCAGCTTAAAGGAGTAACAACAATGCCCCCCCATTCCATGCTCATATTTTTTCTACAGAACGGGGCAGAAAAAAAGCACAACATTCCCACTTTGAACAGGCTGTATAAAATGGGCTGATGTCTGAGCTGTCCTTTGTAGTTTGGCTGGAGTTGCCCTGTTAATAACTAGCAAAGAATGAACTTGAAGTTGTGGGTAACTGGGTCAACTGTATTTTCAAAATGCAATATATTGTATGTCATCGTGTGTAATTTGCTGTCTCTTTTGATTGTGTTCTAGGAGCGCCAAGGACGAGTCAAGTAACAGTCAGTGCTTTGGTCAAAAGACTGCAATGGCCCCCCTCAAGCCCTGTCCACCCCATTACATCATTAAATCCAGATCTCTTAAGAAATTCTAATAGGGGTGAAGAATTAACCAAGGACAAAAAAACTAAATGAAGACTTTCTTGATTTCTTTTGACTTTAAAGACTTACTTCGAACTTGTAGTAAAAAGAAAAGGAAACGATTATTCATAGGACTACAACTAAATGCATAGCATCCTTAGGTGAAATCTTTTTTGCCCCACCCCATTCCACTACATATGCTTTTTCCCCCTGTATGCTGCTTTTTCCTTTTTTCCTTTTTTTTTTTTTTTTTTTTTTTTTTTTTTAAATGAAAGGATCCTCTGTTTTTATGGTTCAAGAGCAAGTCTTTAATTCTCTCACAAACACACAAATCCAATAGAAATTTGTAGTGTTGGCTTATAATAGTGTCCCAAAGTCAAGAATGGGCAGTTTGTCTCATTTTCTTTGTAACCCCCCCCCCTTTCCCCCATCCCCCCATCCCCCTGTCTTCTAAGGATGCTCAACTCTTCAACCAGGACCCAGTGGAGTTTTCCCTCAGTGGATTTTCATCATAGACGGGTGTCAGCTATGCTCACTCCAGAATCTGTTTCATACATGCTTTCCATGTTTTTGGTTAAGAGGACTGCAGATGTTCAGGATGGCCCTCTATTTTGTTTTTGCATGTACCAGATGGAGTGTGTGTGTGTGTGCGTGCGTGTGTGCGTGCGTGCGTGTGTGCGTGCGTGCGCATGTGTGTGGGTGGAAGGTAGGGTCTGGAAGATCTGGAGAGGAAGAGCAGGGAAAGGGGTCAAGAGTTTGAAAGCAGAAGAAATGTTAAGTTGATGAGCCTTGCTTGGTGTATAATTTTATGGTCTAAAAAAATGGGGCCCTCTGTTAACAGTCTTCGTTGGATTTATTTACATTCTTTTTCGTTATCTTGGACAAGTTAATTCATCTTTGCTATGGGCTGCTTTCTTGTTTCTTTCTTTTTTTTTCTCCTCCCCCCGTTTTCTAAAGACAGTGATGCGAGTGGCCTTGCCCCCACTCTTTCTATTAATCAGTTCAAAAGTAATAAATGTGGTATATTCAGCAGAACTGGTGTGCATTCCCCTTGTTTGACTCTGTAAAGCAATTTTGTCATGCAGTAAGTCTGTGCTTTCTTTTCATCTGTTTTTCTTTTTCCTGATGGGTATATGAATGAATGTTTTTCTGCTAACCTTCATACTCAACCCGTCCACCCCTCATGCTGACTTCCAGTTATCACCACTGTACCCTGCATTTCTTTCCTCTCTACTTCCAAACCTGCCTTGTTCTCCACACTCTCACCTTCCTGTTTCTGACTGCTCAGCCAACTGTGCATACTATAATATCACAAGCAGCTTCCACCATTTTCAGAATGTCATTGTTGGTGAGTAAAAAAAAAAAAAAAAAAAACAAACAAAAAAAAAACGCAAGGTCCTCTTTCAGAACTACTGGCTTTTATTTGTGGCATAATAAAGATGCTCCACAAAGTCATGTGTGGGTTTCCCTCATCATTAGTTTTTTTTTTTTTGTTTGTTTTTTTTCCTGTAGTCACGTGGGCGGCCAGTTGTACCTGTTTATTTATGTTGTATGGTTTTCCTAACAGCAGGTGGAACAATACGTGTTGGCATCTGCTAAACGAGTAAGGCTTTTTTTTAATTTATTTATATATATATATATACCATCCTGTATTTCATTTCTTTTGTGGCAATCCACCAATGTGATGTAGCCCTCGAAGATTTGTGCAAGGCATTTTTGCCTGAAAGACTAAAAGGTGTTTTAAGGTAACTTGGGCTAAAGCTCAATTGGCCTATCGCCTACGAGTGAGTGATTTCAGAGCAAATCCGTGCATGAAAGGTAAGCAGTGTGAATAACTTGACATGGTTGACTTGGAGCTGAAGTTGTCAAAATGTTTACCCTGTGTCTCTTACCTGCGTGTGTTCAAATGATGGGGAAATGATGTGCAATCCGCCATTTTCTCTCTTCGCCATTGTGACTGTAACGTAACGGCCACAAGAGGGCGACATAGCATTATTTATTGCTATTCATTTTCCAGAAGACAGTCTTCCTCGGTTGGGTTAACGGGTCTCGGCGATAAGCATGGATGCATTACATTCGGTCTGAATATGGGTTTTTTTGTTTGTTTTTTTAATTTGATGGTTTGTTTTGTTTTTGAAACACGGCGTTTACCACCAACAGTTCAAACAGTCGCACATAAATGTTTGGCAGGCTATAAAAAATTCAATTAATGGTTAGTGCCATGTTGTCCTATATTCTTGAGATTTGATGGCTGTACGTGGCCTATAATGCAGACGATAGGCTATTAAAACAGGGGGCAACACATTTACTAAATTTCCTAAAATTACAACCCATACACCAAATAAACTGGTGAACCTACCACCAAAATTAACAGCCTTCTTCTAGCCTTTTTGACAGGAACTTATCTAGATAAAAAGTAAAGATTTCTTTGTTATATATAAATCATATTAGCATGATCTACATAAAAAACCCCTGCTGTGTTAAGCTGTATGTCCAAATTTTAAGGTTAGGTTACAGCCTCTGAATTTAGCTAAGATTTATAGCCTCAGTATAATGTGCTCTTCTGACTTTTTTAATTCACATAAAATGTGGATAGGCTGTACAGATGAAGCACTGCCCCAAGGGGTGGTTCACGTTATTTAAAAAAAAAAAGTATAAATTATGACTGCCCCTGAGTATGTACACAATAAGCACAACCTTCAACAATGGCCTCAGTAATAATAATAATAATTTACAAATAGAATCAAACTTCGAAACACCTAATTTTCGAAACTTAGGCTGGAGATAGACCTATACCAGTGCTCAAAGTGGGGACAGCATCTTGGGACTGAAGGGCAGGTTCTTAGGAAGAGAGGACCTCTGTGTGTGCGTGTGTGTGTGTTTGAGTGTTTGAGTGTCGGGTGTCGAGAGGGGGGTTGACGGCACGTGTCGTGTCTGCGTTGTGGGTGCGTGGCAAACACGCTGCCTCGAGGGGATCTCCTGTGACCCTTATCCGCGCGTCTCTGGGGACGCCTTTTAGCCCCTCCTGGGATGCAAATGAACGGCCATAAAAGAAGAGAGGCAGATACAGCCACCGAGACGATGAAGGAGAAGAAAGGGAAATGGGACCGTGGGGAGAAAGTGGAGGGGGGGGGGGGGGGGGGGGGGGGGGGGGGGGTGTAGAAGGCGAAGAGGAGGAGGGGAGGAGGTCAGCACTCACACACATCTTAGAGCGCATGAAGCTAAATGGATGGAGGAGATGGAGAAAACGAAAATAAGTTTTTCCTGCAGTGGTTAGAGGAGAAATTCCTCTCCTTCTGATGACTGTTTTGTTGTGTGTGTGTGTGTGTGTGTGTGTGTGTGCGCGCGCGCGCGCGCGTGTGTGTGCGCGTGTGTGTGTGTGTGGGTGTGCGCGTTTGCGTGCGTGAGAGCGTGCGTGCGTATGTGTGTTGTAGGACTTGCTTTTTTTTTCATGTGCAGAATCTCGACACTATTAACTAAATACATAAGAGGCACTTGAATTATCACCAGTCAGTCTCCCTTCTCTGACTTCACCGGGCTGTAATGAATTCAGACAAAAATTTAAAAGAATATATTCAGAAAATGCACAATAACAATTCACTGGTTCTCATGTTTTTACATCGATTCATTTAAGCGATTATAAAGACTATTCCTTGGTTAAACTCTGACCCTGCATTATATATGGCATAATATTTCAAATATTGTCTGTTGTATTTTGTCTGATAGAAACTATCGTTTAGGTAAGAGAGCCTCGCAGTAAACGTGTTGTGTCTGTGGGTTCATATTGCACTGCAAGGTCATGGTTCTGCTTTATTTTCCCTCATTACCATGAGGCATCCATCTCTTTCTTCCATTAGTGACGCTTCACCATGTCGCCAACCCGACCTCTATTTACATGACTAAATTAGATTTCTTCTCTTTTCGTGTGTTTTGTTTCGAATCGAGAAGCCTGCATTTAATATATAAAAGAAGAAATATGCAGCCTACTGAAGCTAAAAGGAAAAAAAAATAGATAATGGATCTGGACTGTTTTATTTTATTAGAAAATTAATAAATACATTTATGTTCATGGACCTATATTAGTTGCCAGTTTCAGTCACTGTATCACATTTAACTTAGATTATTTGATAAAAGATGTTAAAATAAGTTGTTATTTTTAATTAACATGAACAATAAAATATCCCCTCTCCATGGCCTGTAATTTTACACCTGTCATCAATGTCTCAGCTTTATTTTTCATCATAACTGAAAGCAGTAGCAGCAACAACAAAAAAAAAACGTCATGCTGATGAATGTTTTTATCATGTGAGGGGATCTATATGTGGTCACCTGCTCTCCATCGCCAGGGGTCCTGCACTGTTGACATATTGAGTATTACCCCCTCATTTCTTCTAGTGTCCCAATTCTATTGAGAGTTTGGGAAATGCATAATGTGTAGACAGGCGCAGGGGCCTGAAAACAGTTGATGACCTCTGTCTCAACATATGTGGCACACTTGCCCTCTGCACGCTCTAATTGTGTGGAGATGACAGGCAATAATTAAATGTCACCCACTGCTATATAAAAATATAGAGAAGCATGCTGGTCTAATATAGATGCAGGATGTATTGTAGGAAAAAAAAACCCAATTTGCATTTGTGTGTTCCATATAATCTCGGGTTTACAATTTTTTTTAACTGCTTAGCTATGATGCATGATTGTTTTCGTGGTGATTTTGAAAAATATAAAGTCATATTCTGACAATACGAAAGCCTGAAGAAACCGAGAATTACAGATACAGCAGTATGTAAAATAGATGGTAAAGAATCTCTACGAAAATCCACAATTTCTTTCTTTCTTTTTTTTTTTTTTTTTGCGTATTCCGCCTCCGTCATCTGAGATGTAGGTCAACTCTCATCTCTATCGCCTACAGCAGTTTACAGCTGGAATCATTTGATGCAGCTCTGTGATTATAGGAGTAGAAATGAAGCTCATTATTTAAATGACTTGATGTGCTGTGGGCCTTTTTACTTTGAAAAGAAAAACTAGAATTGTACAAACAGAAATGCAGTCCATGAAATGACTTCTTTATTGAGACTTTTTTTGCAGAACAAAAAGAACACAAACAAAGGCAAAGTAATATTGAAAACTATAATTTTAAAGCGCAGAGCTGTATTTGCAGAGTATGGACGGTCATGGAAATGAGAGAAATCAGCATGCGTGAGAATGATTCAGGAGGTTGTTGCCTTTTATGATAGGCCTACTGGCAGAAGTGAGTAAAAACAATAATTTTTCTACAGTGCAGCACATCATGCTCTTATAGCATTCTCGACCTGTTTTTCCTCCTTCCTCTCTCATAGGGCAAGTGTACGCTCATGCGTAAACCCACAGACCTTTGAAGTGGCCCTCTGTCACCACATGGCAAATCCCCCTGGTGTGATCCCTCTGTCCATTTGGCCACAGGACCGACACTGGTAGGCTGCCTACGGCTCTGTCTTTTCTGACATTATGGAAACCAGTATATTAGTTAGACTGGCGCCCAGAGATTACGGTGTATTTGTCCCTCTTATGTTTCCTGTATGTCTTAATAATACGTACCCTAGATTAACTGACCCGTACACCTGTCTCAGGTCACTACGCTGTCACTTCTTCGCCTAATGCCTCTTCTCCTGCCTCTCTGCGACTGTTAACGTCATTGCCTGTTAATCTCATAGGAATGTAGTGAAGATTCCATCTGTGTAGTTGTCAGTGCCACTCTCCTGTCCTGTATAGCGGCTTTATGCTGGTCTCTCAGGTGAGCGGAGACTGTGGCTTCTCTCTTGGCATTCACCGCGTGCCTTAATTGTATTGAAATTAAATCAAGGTCCACTGTGAACACAAAGAGCTCAAACCCAAACTTCCAAAACGTTCTTGGGTCCTTTTCATGTCCTGTTCTCCTCTGTCACTTACCCTCCTTTTAGCAACACTTTCCCTCCTTTGTATTCATCTTCTACAGCAATTTTCAACATGTGCTGTATTTGCTAATCGCTTAAAGGTGCATCCCATTTTTGTTTTTTGTTTTTTGTTTTTTTTTATCGGTCCATCTCTGTTTGACTTTCTCATTCCTCTTTCCTCACCTGTGATCTCTCCTCCCTGTAGGCTCAGAGGCGGCTATGCGGTCATTTCACATGTCAAAGTACATTGCATGCTAATCCCACAACCAACATGCATTCTCCCTTTGCAATGAAAACAGATTTTCTGTACAGACAATACAGGAAAAAAACAAAACATATATGATACAAACCCAATGACATTGTGATTCCTCTGATTGAACAGCCCAGAGTGTGTTAATGCATGCATGCGTTTGTGGATGTGGAAGAAAGGGTTTTCCAGCAACAAAATATGAACAAAGAGAAAAAAAAAAATACATGTAGTGATCATCAAAGCAGCATTCGCACCATTAAGGCATTCTCCGTATACACATACTACAGCACATCATTAAAAAGCACCACAGAGAGAGGAGAGCACAGAGATACAGGGAGTGAGATAGAGCGAGCGAGCACAGCTACCTTTGTTGCACCATAAAGAGAGCAGCAGCCCAGCTACCTGATTGCTGCCATTCCTGCAGACCATCTTCCCCTCAGAGCAAAACAAAGGATGACGACTAGATATTTATGAGTACACACAGCGATGCGCCGCTACGCCTTATCCTCGCCATAGCACTGCCTCCGCTGTTCCTGGTTAAGAGCTTGGTACGGTTTAACCAGACCAAGCAGTTCTTCATTACAGTTGGTAAAGCTGTGTCGTTACCCCCCCACCCCCCACCCCCCACATTACCCTCCCTCCCTCCTACTCTCCATCTCTTCTCTGCTGTTCTCTCTCTCTCTCTCTCTCTCTCTGTGCACTCTGCGCATGTAACTATAGCCATGTACAGACTGGAAAACAGAATCTAAATAACAAGTCTCCATCCTCTCATTA
>NW_019174404.1:9204609-9222109 GCF_002260705.1 Seriola dumerili
GGGGTGGGAATGGGAGGGGGGACGAGGGGTGAGGAGGGTAGGCCTAATACTGAGGTGGCGGGGGTGGGAGGCCCTGTCTTGTCCTGCACACACACACACACACACACACAACATACACACACAGATGTGCTTGTAGACACTCACACACATTCGCTCACATATACAACACTTTCACATACACATTTCATGCAGATGCACATTATTGTATCATGCGCCAGTGCCTGAACACAATACGAAATGCTTACAAGTATGACATTGCGGTGAATGCACAGACTGCAGCGGGAGCCAGCCAGTAATGCATGCAGTGCATCCCCTCACTCGGCGAAGCCACGGCGACGCACAGTGTTGATAAATGTATGTAAATGTGCATGAGGCATCGGGGATGGATGGAGGAGGGGGAGGGACGGGGGGGGCGAGAAAGGGAGGGAACTCCACGGGAGAGCGGGGCTAGGGCTGACAATGCAAGGCTTTGACCCTTGACCCCTCACCGCTCCATCATCCGCGGCCATCAGCTGATCCCGGGAAATGGACAGCCGCAGTAACAAAACAAAAAAAAAAAAAAAAAACACTCCTCTTCCTCCATCTCAGACACACACTCACACACGCGCGCACACACACACACACACACTCGTCCACTAACAGCACTNACGGCGACGCACAGTGTTGATAAATGTATGTAAATGTGCATGAGGCATCGGGGATGGATGGAGGAGGGGGAGGGACGGGGGGGGCGAGAAAGGGAGGGAACTCCACGGGAGAGCGGGGCTAGGGCTGACAATGCAAGGCTTTGACCCTTGACCCCTCACCGCTCCATCATCCGCGGCCATCAGCTGATCCCGGGAAATGGACAGCCGCAGTAACAAAACAAAAAAAAAAAAAAAAAACACTCCTCTTCCTCCATCTCAGACACACACTCACACACGCGCGCACACACACACACACACACTCGTCCACTAACAGCACTGAATCTATCTTTTTTTTTCCAGTCCTTTTCCATCTCCCGCTCCCTCCAGCCCTCTATTGCTCTTCCCCGTCTCATGCCTCCTCACTTCAGCACTTAGCTCATCCCGATATCCCCACTCCTAACCTCTCTCATTATTTTGAAATGTGTCGACATCTAGAATTGTCATATCTGTGCAGGAAGAGGTCCATTTTGAATGAGTATATTTTTTTTATGTGTTCCATGTTTTGACTGATCCCATTGTATTCAAGAATTTATGCTCACACTGGCTGCCACTCTTAGTTTTACTATTTTTTCTACTTTAGACCTTGTGCCACAATGTTGTCACATTTTATCTCCAGTGCTACATGTAGAAGTTAAAGCAGGGACATTTTCAGATCTAGTGAATTCTTCATCAATATATCAAATTTATTCATTTTAAGTGTGTTAAAAACAGTGGTGTCATTGTTTATGACAATGAACAGACAAAAAGATTTTAGGGTGAATAAACTGCCTGTTTAGGTGATTACAGAACACATGAGCCGCACTGTTTTCAATGTTTAATACTGATTAAACATTGATTGACTGAGCATTGATTATGAAAATTTTCTTATGTTTATTTTATCTGTCATAGTGCAGCTACAAGCAACGTTTGGGTCGGCAGTGTGATATTTGTCAGGCATTACCAAAACCATGTAGGCTAAATGGCTGCATGTCTGCCCGGTAGCAATTTGACACACATTTACTTCACACCCTTTGATCTCCATTTTTGTAAAACCATAAAATATCTTTTTCAATATCATGCAGGATTACTTACCTTGAAATGTCCTAGAATTTGATATATAATTTTTCATGGAAAATATGATCTGTCACTAAATCTGCATAAACTGCCATGCATACAGGGATAACTCCGAGACATGTTCAGTTAGTATTAGTCGCGTCAAGTGTTATTTTGTGAACAGCTAAATGTCAAAAGTTTTTGCAGACTGTCAGCAGCAGTTTGAGCTACAGTATATTTAAGACAGAGACACGGCTCCGTCCAAACACGCACAAACTCGTGTGTACACATGCAAACAGGACACAGATGCACACACATGCACACACAGAGGCAGACACAGAGTGATTTCTGTTAAATCAAAGAGACACTTTGTAGGGCCTTGCAGGCTTAAAACTGCAGCAGTGATTTATAGTAAATGTATAGAATCAGACATGGAAGACGTGTGACAAATAGGGCATTAGTTTGGGTCTGTTTACATGAAATGCACAGTAACATTGCAGCAGAGATTTGGGGTAGAACGTAGAGACAGCTCGGCCTTTTCTTTGTGAGGGATGGAGGGAAGGATTTCGAGAGTGAATGTGAGTGAAGATGGTTTGAATAGAAGCACAAACAAAAATAAATTTCCTATAGCTTTATTTGTTTTTGTGGAATATACTCTGCAATTTGTGCAATTTTTTTCTCTTTTTTTGATTTCTTGAAGAAGGCTGGAACTGTATTATTTATAGGCATAAATTACATGCCATAAATTTCACGCATATTGTACTGTATGCATTTATGTGTTTTCGGTTAGGCATGTTTACCCCTGTGCATGTTGGCACGAAGAGAGGAAGGAGATTTGTGACTGCATTTTGATGTCCTACTACCCTGTCCTCCATTTTAAAAGCTTGTACATGTGAGGATGAGAGCGGGCAAACAGGCAAGCAACCCCACCAGCAGACAGCCAGGAAGATCACAGGGAGGCAAGCGAAAAAAAAATGTGATCATACAGAGAAATACAAGGGAGAGAAACAAACGGTTATACAAAGAGACAAGCTGGGAGAGAGACAGACAGGCAGGAAGACAGGGAGACAGGCTGAGACAAATAGACAGTACTCGTCCCTAGTTTGGTAATCTGATGGAGAGATTAGCAAGCAGGCAGCATTTGGGTCGGATTATCGAGTCATTAGAAAAGACTGGTGCTCCAGAGCCTCTCTCATGTGTTAATGTGGCTTTACAGATCCTCAGCGCAGTCTGTGCAGATAGTCTAGATTGTGTTCAGAGTATATACAGTAGACAGTCTTTCAATATGTAAATAGGGCCACATATACATAAACCTAATTCTCCACAGATTGATTTGTTTGTATGTAAAATGTGTATAATATTCATGCAATTTGAAATCCAACAATCTTTGTGATTGATGTTTATTTTTTTTTAAATTCTTTTACTTATTTTGAAATTTGGTTTTAAAAAGAAAAATGATTTTTTTTTTATTATTCTTTTCTTTCTATTTTGGTAGAGGCACTTCCACATTGCAGTGGTGCTGAAGTGTTTATTGCAGAATTGAAATGTATCACACAGAAATGTTCCTCGTATGTGAGTGAAACTAATCGATATAAATCAAATTTTATTTTGGCATCAGCTGAATCACCGCTTCATGTTTATTCCAGGAGAACTGCTCAAATTTATTTATACTTTTTATTTAAAATTTTTTTACAATTCACCATCTCTCATCAGAATTTATTTTTATGTAAAACACTGCTTAGCATTTTTATTGAACCCCCCCCCCCCCAAAAAAAATAACTTCATCCAAGTTTTCAGCAGTGACACACAAATTGTGGCCTCCGGGCAGGTGAACCTGAAGACAAATGAAGGAGTCTCCGAGCAAATGCATCAGCACTATATGTCGAACTGTATAGCCAGATAAGCTGTAGCATTTAGCACAGTAGGCCAGTGGAGAATACAGGGGTATATGGCCTTCATGCACTCGCAAATCATACAGCTGTGATGTTCAGTGATGACGGGATTTAAACAGGATCAGGAGGAAGCCAGAGAGCTTACGTTTGTGTGTGTGGGTGTGTGTGCAGGGGAATACATGCTTTTACAGTAGGTTATGTGGATTTTAGGTATTTACTTTGTAAATATCAGTGGCAATACACACAGCTCAACTGTGTATGTGTGTGTGTGTGTGTGTGTGTGTGTGTGTGTGTGTGTGTGTGTGTGTATGTGTATGTGTGTGTGTGTGTATGTGTTTAGTTGTGTCAGGGGTGGGGGTAGCTGGGTAGTTCATTGACAGCTGATCAATGCTGCTGACACTCTCTGTGTCAGATGTGCTGATATGGTCCAGTGACCGCAATATCAGTTTCAATTTCACTAGAGTGGGCAATGGAGCCTCTGATGAGTGTATGTGTGTGTGTGTGTGTGTGTGTTTGTGTGTTTGTGTGTTTGTGTTTGTGTTTATGTGAGTGTGATCTGTAATATTTAAAAAAAAAAAAAAAAAGTACGTGAACATGATCATGTTTCAGCAAGAGGACACTGACCAAGCAGTTCTTGAATGAGTCTTAACAGCTTGTAACTTCACTTCCAGGTCGAACATGTGTACATTCAATCGCTCTCACAAACACACACACACACACACACATGCAAACACACACTATCTGATCTGTGTTCCCAAAAACCTTCCCTTTTGCTGCTGCCTCTGCATACACCATGCCCCAGTTCCCCACCCCCATCCCTTTTTGTCAAATAAATTGCTATGTGACCTACTTCCCATTTTGCACCATTTCTCTCATGTTCAGATATTATTGTTTGAACATGAGTGATTTGCTTTGGGGCATACAGTATCAAAGAAAACATGGTGTAGATAATATGGGGAATAGTGTACTGTAAAGTGTAATGAATGAAATGTGTTTTTTTAAAAATATGGTAACGTTCACATCAGCGTTGACAGTTTTTTTTTTTTTTTTTTTTTTTCAAATCATGATTTGGTGTTGTTGCAGCGTGGCAGCTTCTATTAATGTGTGGGCAACACGTTATGAGTGGGGTTTTTTTTTTTAAGGCTTTTGTTTTTAAAATTGCTCTTGTATGATTTGTAATTAAAATACATGGTTCACGTATTTTCTGATTAACACATACAATAATACTCACAGCCCTCATAATAACAGGATGTCTTTGTGATGGTCATAGACTGGGGAAATAAGGTAAATCAATTTTGCAGCCTAGTTAAGCAGAAAGCACAGTGGTAATTTTCAGTAATAAGCATGGCTAATTCATTGGACCACATTGCATTTATAACCCAGTTAGGTCTGCACTAGTTGGCATCCAGTATTCTGTTTGGACTTGAGGTGCATTTTTAAAAAATCTCCTCATGATGAAGGGGATCTGATGGCACTGCACTGTGGATCCCAGATATCACATGAAGGCTCATTATACGGCGGCAAGTGTTAGGAGGGCGGCAGCAGCTTTTATTTTATTTTACTGTACATTTATTTACACATAATTTCATGTATTACAAAACTTTTTCTGGCTCCACAGATTTTATTTCAGCTAATATGTTTGGTCATGATTTGTACATTCACACACACACACACACACACACACACACACACACACACACACACACACACACACACACACACACACACACACACACACACATCCTATCTCCTTCACAAATTGCACAAGGATTATTACATTTCTCAATGTTTCTCCCATTTCATGTTCAACATTTTGAGATATACACGCCTTATTACATCAGAAGAGCAGCATGTGTGTAAGTTTGTGTGTTTGTGCATACGTGTATATGTGCGTGCTAATGCGCGTCTACCAGTGTCCAAGGCTCCATTGTGCCTTTTCCCAGCCATGCAGAGATGGCACCGGAGACCACACTGACCCTGATTTATTGGGATCAGAATCCACATGACAGCAATTAATTTACATCCATTAACTACATCGCTCGCTCTCTCTTTCCTGCTCTCTGTGGACATTTTGCACTCTCGCACAATCACTTTGAACGTTCTTCGTTTCTTCCCTCACTCTCCGACTTTTTCCTTTCTCAGCATGTTCTACCGCTCTCTCTCCTTTAATCAGTCACTCTCGCTCCACCAGTCACTCCCGCATCGTGCTGCTTGTTTTGTTCAAGGCACTGGGATTCCATATTCTTAATCCATGGAGAAGGCCTTGAGCATCCTGTCCTACCTCCGTATATTAAGAACTACTGCAGAAACGATAGTGTCCTCAAGTCCATATTATGTGAATGTGTATGTGTGTTCATGTAGTGTGTGTGTGTGTGTGTGTGTGTGTCTCTGTGTGACGGAGGCATGAGGAACCTCCGGCTGGCTGGGAATCATATGAATGAACCCTATAAATAATCATTATGTTACATGTACTCAAATTTTTTTAATAAGCGAACAGACTATCTGTGTAATCGGAACAAATTAAATACTGCTCAACAAATTGGCTGCCTATGATTACACAAGGAATTTGACATTAACATTTCAACGGATCCTTCATCCTCCTCCACGGATCCTCCATGTCGGTTTCTCATTAAAGCATCCAACTCATGCAGGTTCTCATGCTCAAGGGTCTTTCTCTCTGCCCCTCACGATAAGACACTTTATTGCTGGCCTACATCTCTCGCCGTCTCGCTACCTCTCAGTCTTCATTCTACTAGTTTCTGTCTGCCAAGTGCTTTTTCCTGGCTTTTCAACTCTAGAAAGGAGACTTTGCTTGAGGGAGAATTTGCCATTTATTTCCAGAGACAAAAAAAAATGAAAAGGGGCTTTAGCACTTTGTATCTTTCCCCCTTTTGTGTCTTCATTCTCTACGCATCTTTGCTCTTTGCACCATTGTGGCGTCTCTTCATCCAGCTCGGGCCTCCATGCCTTCACTCTGTCCTCGGGGTGACAGGACCGGGAGAGCAGGGCTGGCTAAATGCACTGGGGGTTGGGTGATTGGGACAGAAGAGAGGAGGATGAATTCTTTTGACTTTCATCTAAAGCCCTCGTCCAGATGAATTGAACAAACTACCACGGATGTGCACAAAAGATGCACACGTGCTAATACAGCAAGTCCTCACACTGTATGCACACTTCCTGTGTATAGTCATGTATCACTGCATGCTCATGTGCACACATATGCGTGCGAGCATTTCATTTTTGCATAGTGCATGTGCAGAATTTAACACTTCTTTCCTAATTCCAAAATTATTCTAAAGAGAAAGACAATGCAAGAATCCTTTGCTCACGGCTCTTCACCAGCATAGCTTGGGGACAGGTTCTACCAGTATCTGTTTAAGGATTGGCTGAGGATGTGGTGCGGGAGGAAAAGTTGCAGTTGGCAGCAGGCGGGAAGACACTGCAAAGGGAGCGGGGGTTCACAATAAAGGATTTTAAACCAAAGCCTCTTTGGTAAAGAGGAGGGAGGGAGGGAGGAAAGAATGGTGCTGTGGGGGAGGCGGATAGATACAGGATGACACAAGGTCCAGATTAACCCTAATCTCAGGCCTGGTGGTTTAGGTGAGGCTGAGGGACTGTAGGAAGCTATCCCATGCCAGGTGGTCATGAGGAGGTTAAAACTGGGAGAGGGTGGGGGGCACTGGGAGGATGAGGATGGGACAGGGTGTTGCTAGGGAAGACAGAGAGAGAGAGAGAGAGAGACAGAGAGGAGGAGAAAGAGATGACAGTGGAATGAGGTATTTCAGTAACTCAGCTTCTAGCGCGCTTTTATTCAGATAGAAATAAAACCGAAAATCCAAAAAGAGTGACCAAAAAAACAGAAACGGAGAAGACGCGAGGGATCGGGGTGGGGGGTTGCACAGCCAGCAGAACAGCAGGCACTGTGACGGTGGCTGCAGGGTGATTGGGTGGTTGGTGCATGGTGACAGTGGCACATGCCCCGGTGCATGGGATTAGAGGGACAGTCAGTAATCTGCTGTTTAGGCTGTATGTAGGGCAAGAGTGGCTTAGCCTAGCCACTCTTAGCACGGGTCGAGCGCCAGAGCAAGAGGGAGAGGAAGTGGACTGGCATTACATAGCCGCACTCAGCTTGCTCAGATTTTTTTTCTGCGTTTATCTCTCTCTTTCCTCTACCTTTACTTGTATCTTTCACATAGCAGCCTCCAATATCACCTGCTATTCTGAAATGTATAAAAATGCAACAACTATGTGTGAGAAAAAGAATTAGTGTAAGAGGGGATTGTATTACAATCAGTACACACAGTGAATACCACCTGCTGTCAGTGGTGGAAAGTAACTAAGTACATTTACTCAAGTGCTGCACTGCACTGCAGTTTTTTAGGTGCTTGATCCAGGTCAGATTTCTAGCAAAATTAGACAAAATTATGTAATACAAACACTTGGAGCACAATTATGTTCATGTCATTTCCCCATCTACAAAACTTTATATGCGTGCTGGGCTCAACCAGTTTATTTTAGTAAAGGAACAAACATCCAACAGAGATCTAATACAATAAAGTCTGAAGGGTGCAGGTAAGGAATCAAGACAAAGAAAGAATTCATGTAGAGCAGAGCTTCTCCTCCTACTCGCGATAAATATTGAAAAAGGGCTATTAAATTTAAAATCTAGTCCCTAACAATCCCTGCAGTGCCGTATAAAACCCTTCAGTCGCAGGCACTCTCGAGATTTCCAACATAAGCACCACTTACACCACAAACATCTTTCAATGAACCAAAATCACTGAACAAATTAATAAATCTAATTATTTGAACCAATGAAATAACAAATCCAAAACTCACAATAAAATGACATGCTACATGGCTCTAAAGAGATACTACAAATTGGCAAACTGTCTCCTCAGAAGCTGAGGCACATCCCAAGCGAGTATAGACTCAGTGACCGTCAAATGAGAAGAATACACAAAAAGACGAGGCTGCCCAAACAGGATCGCATACAGTTTGTAATCACTGTTGAACAGGGGAGGTTGAGACAGAGATGCATGTCCTCCTTCACTGTGGGAAGAATACAGTTCACAGAAAATTCCCGTTCATCTGTCATGGCTGAGAATCTATATGAATAACAGGGTTTATTACATATCAGCATTGCTTCCTCCACAGTATTTTTTGTTGTGTGTCCACTTGTTGTACTCTTCGATGATTAAAAGATTCTCTCCATTCTCCAATGAGCCAAGTGATTTATGTCAAGTGAAGTCAAGCATGGGCCGGCGGATGAATCAAAATTTGTCAAGTTGGCTTTTCCCACTCAGGTCTATGAATTGATACAGCTTAGTTTTGAATATGAATCCCCCGGAGAGCGCCGCATTGCTTTTAACTGACTGTAGCTTCAGCCGAGCAATCAAACCCTTTGTTTTTTCACACCATCCCACAATCCCACCTGCTTCGGCGAGACGATGGAGGACCCTTTGAAAACAACGAGGCGGCATGATTTATTATTCTAATTAGGCGAAGTGAGACTTTAGCAAAGCCACAATTACACTAAATCGCCAAAACAGTTTTCTGGTTGGCTGGCTCCTGTTCTGTTCAGATGTTAATCAGAGGCAGCTATTGAGTGGCGGTGCAAACTGCTTGTGAGTCACACTATTGCTTGGTAATATCTTCCACGAACACACAAACAATCAAACAAACGCGAGCGTGCTACATTGAATTACAAATAAGCATTTTGTCTTATTAAATAAAATTGCATTAAACTGTCTTAACCAGGTAACATGCAGCTTTCCAACCGCCTCTGAGTCAAACGGAGGGCTTAAGGTGCCATGATACCCAGTTCAAATCTACTGAGGTGGTTAATTCCAGGTCATTTCATAATCTCTTTGATACTCACTCACATCTGCACATCTCTTTACTCTCACTCACTGACAATCAAACAGCTGCAAGCTGGCACACTCACTAAATCCTCCGGTACAACACACAAACCACACACGCGAACATATGCAATCACCCGCCGTACACACACACACACACACACACACACACACTACATACACGAGTGCCCATTACAGAGCATACACACAATGGTGCAAACAGACTCGTGCACACACACACACGCACAAACACTTACACATGCAAGTGTACACACGCGTGCATACACACACACACACACACACACACTTCTACTCAAACTACTACCGCACTCATGCAAAAAAAAAAAAGGTTTTATTCACCACCAATATTCCTCTGAATTAAAAGTAGATCCTTCCTCCATCACAGCATAGAGCACAGAGTGGTGGAAATGCTAAATTTATTGATCATTTGTAGGAGGTATATGCACACAGACACACAGACACACACACACGCGCACACACACACACACACACCAGGGGGGGAAATTAACACGCATTGTGGGATCTATATGTATGTATGTGGTTTCCATCCATCCCTGTGGCTCTCATCACCTTTGCAGCGCCTCCTCCCCTCTCCTCTCCCCCTTTCCTCTTCCTACATCTCCACACACCCCCAAAACACCCCAATCATCCTGCATCAACAGGCATGTGAACCCAGTGTTCAGTTCATCTCTTTCCCTCTCTCTCTCTCTCTCTCTCTGCCTGCTCTATTTTCATCTGTGTGCTTCCACTCTCCTGGCTTTCGGGTAATTACCTGGCATTTGCATTGCAAAGTCCCCTGTGCCGCCCTCAGCTCCTCCGCAGGTGATTGAGCTTCATTTCCCCAGCAGATAAGAGAGAGAGAAAGAGGAAGAGAGAGAGGAAAGGGGGATTGCAGCAGGGTGTGATGTTATTCTGGCTTAGAGGATATAGGAACAATGCCCTGAATTCTTGTTACCGGTAGATTGGTTGGTTCATGGCATACACAAGAAGTTCCCACACTTAAATAATCATCCTCATTACAATCACATCACTTTCAGGTCAGACTGTAGTGAAATGAAACCAGAGAGCAGTAAAATCATTTCTGAGAGTGACCTGACCGGTGCATGCATGCGACCTTTTCTTAGATTATTTTTGGTATGTTTTGCCTTTATTTGACAGTTTACAGCAGAGAATCAGACAGTAAGTGTGAGGGCACCGTGAGAGACGGACGACATGCACCTTTTTTTGCATGCCAACCAAGGACGTCGCAGTGGTGTATGTAAGTGTCTTCGACCACTGTGATTTCACACTCTTGGTGAATCCTGTCTATGGCTGCGACTAGTGATTGATTTCATTATTGTTTGCTTCATAAAACATCAGAAATTAGTGGAGAAACATCCAACAGAGTTTCCCAGAGTCCACAGTAACATACAGATATCGAACAGAACTGAACAGATATTCAGTTTACACTGATATAAAACAGACAAAAGCAGTGAACCCTCACACTGGAGAAGCTGGAGACAGAGAGTGTTTGGAATTTTCATTTTGAAAATTACTTAAATGATTAACTGATTGTCAGAATGGTTGCCAGTTCATTTTCTGTCGATCGACTAATTGTTACAGCTCTGTTCTTTATTGTCCAAAATCTGAATCATGTCCAGCTTTTGATGACTAAGACACATCCTGAACATCGGCATTCAGTTTTACAGTTACCCAGATCTTTGATATGACTTGCTTAAAGACTTTCAACTGCAATTTGCAACTTTCTGTATTTCTATACTACAGCAATGACATAGGATTCAGTGTTTGTTTTTTTGTCTTGAAAATACCATAGACTGACCAGATAACTTGAAGACAAATCATTTATCTTAGTGATGAAACTTCATAACTTGCTCATCAAAGACACCCTCTTCAAACATGTGATGAACACAGCTGTACGAATCAGCTCTCATTATGTATATTACGGTGTTTCTGAGAGCTCAACGCACTGCAACTTAGGCGAACAAATGCACAGACAACAACGAAAGTGTTTCCAGGGGACATAAAAAAGGGATGAACCCGGCTGGGATGCACTTGCATGGACGTATGGTAGTATGCGCACTTGATGTTCAATGCTTTGTGACTTTTGAAGTTAAAAGCATTGAACTACGAGTGTGGAAGGATGTAAGTGCATCTCCATGTCTGTGCTACTTGCAGCGCATTTGTGTTTTTGGTTATGTTGCGAGTATGTGCAGCTCAGGGCCACCGTAACATAAAGAAAATACAGTTTTGAAGTGTAATTAACAAAAAATAAGGGACAAAGAGACCCAACATGCGATAGTGCTGTAACAAGATCTGTTAAAATCATGTGCAGTGGGCAGTGCATATAAATCTCTGCATAGCTTTTTATATGAATCATACTGATGCTTTGGAGATAAAAGAATCGTAAGGTCAATGCTGAGTGCCAGATAGTACCACACATAGACTGAATCAACTGTCTCTATAGGAACACAACCACTGTTTTCTTTGCAGAGGCTTTCCAACATTTGTATAATATATGATTCAGGGACAGAGCGGTTTTTTAAAGGCTGTTAACAGTGTAGTCTTGAAGCTGTCACTCGTCCAGATTAATCCCAAACACACGTTCCTTGATGTAAGACGAACCACAAAGGGAAACCTACCCACCCATACATCCATACTCTAACCTGATCTACCAGAAACACCTCCCACAGAATGAGAGCTGATAATTGGCGAGAGCTCATTTGCATGCTGAACGGCGTGGATATTTATTTAAATTTAATTTCGTTCCCGCACACGGTGCACTGTAGGCTTTTGTGCCAAAGTCATATTAACCCCTTGACTAGTTAATATGCAGTGCACGACGTTGCCCACGCACGATGAATATTCATATTGATGGCGTTTTCGCCGCCGTCTCTCCGACCCCTCCCTCGCTCTGTTTCCCATCCCCGCTGTACAACGCAACAGCGTGGCGTTATGGAGGCATCCCGGAAGACTCGGCCATTTTCACCACAGTTGTTCTCCCAAACACAAACACACACAGTTTGGCTCCTTCTAGTCTGTGTTTCGATCGCTGCCGCGGACACAATGTCAGATAAGACTCAGCTGCCAAGCAGAGACCGCGCTCTGAAGGGAAGAGAGGAGAAAATGGTCGTGGCAGGTAAATGACACACGGTGAAAAGTAGTTTCCAAACAGGATTGAGTTGGCACGGGATGACACCTGATAAACTGTCCACGTGCTTGAGTTACGTGTGATAAGCGCACGCGACTGACCTCAGAGCAGTTCATGTAAAAGTAATGACAGGAAATAGGACTTCAGGAGTGTATTGACAGTATTGCAGTGTCAGTCTGATGGAATTCATTATTAAAATGCTAGTGTCCCGTTGTTATTGAGTTGTAAGACCATTCTTAGTTTAAGATGGATGTTTAAATAAGTGTTGTCAGCTGACATACAGGACCTTTGCAACTAGATGAGGTGCTTCCTTCCACTTCCGTTTTTCCTTTTCCCAGATTCTGCATGGCATCATGTCATCAAGTCATGTTTTGCTAACATAAAAATCTACCTGTAGGCTAGAATATTACGTTCTTTTAATAGAAATTGGCACCATCAAAGAAAGAAAAAAGGATAGGGCTTGTGTGACCACAGGTTTGAACTTTTCTAATGCCTGCATTCTGCAGAAAAACACAGACGACAGAAGAAAAATAACATAAATTTAAAAGATTATAGGGTCCAGGGACAAAACCTTTTTCAAGCCGATGTCTGTGGTTTAAACTGTTTTTACCTGTGCAGCCCTTGACACAAGAAAATTGAGAATCTTTGGCCTATAGTCAGCTTGACACAACCCTTGTGTCTGATGAAGTTTGGTCTGGAGTGGATCCAAACATGTGGTTTCACTGTCTGTCGGATATGTCAAAGGCGTGGTGATCAGACTACACCATTGCAATTCCAGACCACCTGAAATGATAGTCACAGGATATGTCTAAAGTCTGTTGTTATGAGAAGGCTTTAGGAGTAAGTTGAAGCTCAAATGTGCAATTTTTTCAAGATGAAACAGTGTCGGTTTACGGTTCAGTATACTTAAGTGTTTTGAGCTCTTTATGACTTTGGATGTAGAAAACTCACCCTAAGTAAGCAATAGTGGATGAAGTACAATGACTCTTGATGGACAACTGCCAGCTTCTTTTTCAGTTAATATATTCTCTGTTGCACTGTCTAAGAATATAAAAAAGGTTGGCAACTACCACTTTATTGCTTTGAATCTTGGATAAAGTATCACATAAATGTGTTTGATTCTTGAGTGGATTATTTTCACACAGCGTAAGGTCACATCCTTTATCAACAGTGATTTCTCCCTTTTGAATTTTGGCCCCAGGGAACCTAATCTCTATACTTAACCTTATAAACTACGTATGTCTAAGGTACACTTGCTTTAATACTTTTTTTAGCCTCTTCGGGGACAGTGATGAAATCTCTGAGTCAACCACAAAATCTGAAGTGGCAGCAAAAAGCCTGTTGGGATGTATGGTAGGATTGTGTTACAAATAGTTGATGATTAAATTGGGATAAAGCAAATCTGTATGGATCAAGTCCCCAGCACTGTCAGAGACACACTGGCACTCAGAGAGAATATGACATTTCAGTTACTATTGTTTTTAAAATGTTTCAGCTGTCAGTCCAAAGTGAAGTTTCTGTTTCCGTTTTGCCAGTATCAGTGCATGAAATGAAGACATTATACTCCTACTTTTCCTCACCTATTTATAATTTCATTCATATTTGATGTGTAGCACCCAGTCAAACCTCTCCCTCACATCTCAGCCCGTCTTGTCCTTTCATTCATCTTTTCATCTTACTATTTTGGGACAGGAGGGCTCGTAGGAGTCTGCGACAAAGGAGAAATATGGTGCGATTTGAACCCGGTGCTCCCAGTCATCACCTACTCAGACATGAGCAACCGCAAAGTGCATTGTGGGAGCTGGGTGTGAGGTTCATAGGAGGAAACGGTGCCGCAGCGTCCAGGGGCCCATCTGGGCATTATGCGCATGAAGGCTCCGCCCCGTCGTAAGTTCCTGCTCCGTCTGTCGAAGCAGCTCGGAGACACCGCATGGCAGAAATCTGTTCCTCCCCTTTCACCGTGGGGGGCAGCTTAGGTGGGGATGGGGTTGTTCTAGAGTGTGTATGTGTGTGTTGGAATAGCATGCTTCTGTGTTTGTAAGTGTGGGCCAATAAGCCTGAGTAATGTAGGGGTTGCAAGGACTGGCTCCACATATGCACTGTGCAGTCCCAACCTTGTGTTTGTGTGTGAGTGAGTGGACACATTTGTCCCCTCTGTACAATGAAAATCACTGTTTTTGAAAGTTGCCTCTTTAAAGAAGCCCCTTATTCCTTGTTCAGACGTCCCGGTGTCCTCTGTTCCCTCCCTCGCTCCAGTGTGTATAATGTACTCTGTGACCTTGGCGAGAATGATCCAGTGGCAGATTGCTACATGGTAGGGGCACAGTAGCTATTATTTTGAGTCAGTGCAGAATAGACTGCCAATATTTCTTCCAAACAGGATGGGGGAGGTCAGCTGACCAAAATCAATCTCTGTTACATGCTTCTCCATAACTCTTTAAAGCAGGTTCATGGCGAAGATATATTTCTGGCATTATTTCTCTGTTGTTTTCTCATCTCTGCTGTCTCCAGATGCCCTTGCTTTTTTGGCTTTTGCAATGAGCTCAGAGGGTTAGAAAAATGTGTAAATAAGTGGGAGAGCATGCAAATGAAGTATACAAACAGTGGACAAATAAATGAGAGAGATTTGCTCATGGGCAGCACTGTGGCTCAGTGATAAACACTGTTGCCCCAGCGCAGGGACGAAATGTTTTTGGACCCAACCTTAAATGTGGAGTTTGCATGTTCTCCCTGTGTCTGCATGGGTTTCCTTCAGGTGCTCAAGTTTCCATCCCAGTCACTTCGGTGAATTGGAGACCCTGAATAGTGTACCATGCGTCTTGCCCAATGCATGCTGAAGAGAGTCAGCTGTATAGAAAATGGATGGATTTGCTCTGATATATCTGTGGAGGAAGAATGTCAAGATGAATTTCCTTTTACTATACAGTCAAAGACAAGATGCAGTCATACATGTATGCTGAGCAGCAGGAACCCCCCCCCCCCCTTCTTTCCCCATCAAACTGGCTGTTTGAGCAGTCCCCAACAGGATGTGCCTCCATCTTGCTGGAGGAAGATAATGGAGTCAGCGCTATAGTAGATAGTCTTCTCCATAGCAACTGTTTCTGTTGCTAGGCTACAATATGTATGGATTGCATGGATGGCTTGAAAGTTGTACTCTCCTGAGTCTAGACGGTTCTCCCAGCCTGAACAGAGGTAGCTTCATATGTATGTATGTCACAATACCAAGTTGTGTTGATTGTTTTAAGGCCACGGCAGCATCATTTCCTTTACTTACCTCGTACTGTTTTCAAAAATGGACCACCTCCCATCAGCCTTGCCTCTTTCCTCCCCTCCCCTTCTTTGCCCCATTCTTTCTCGCCCCTACCCATCCTCCCATACAGCAGAGGGTAGTTGGCACCAGTATAAAGCATCAGCCTCCTCCGACGACTCGTGTCTGACTCCCTGCCAACCTGTGTGAAGCTAGGAAGAGGAATAGTGAGAGGGAGGGAAGAGGAAAAGAGAGGGAAAGGGAGAGAATGGATTTTTGGAAGGAAATAAACAGAGCAGCCTGGAAATCAACCTTTCCGTCACCAGTTTTGGCATCCAGGGATAGTACCTCTCCCGTGTCTCTGCGTGAGGGGGGCAGCAGCACTTGGACTTCAGTTTCACGTGTGAGAAAGACAGGACCACGGGTAGAACCGGAAAGTAACAAAGACTAAATACCCACCGAAACAAGTCAAACTGGACGTTATTATCCGCTAAGCAACAGACAGATTGTTGTGTCCTTGACTGATGGTAACCATGATACAAGCAGAGTGGCAGGGCACCGGGTCCGATGTTTTGGTTCTGGTCCAACCGCCTACAACCACCAAGCTAAAAGCGACAAAAGGTGACCAAAGTATTCCGCTTCAGTCCCGCTGTACTGTATAGCCTGCACTGCGCTTTTCAGATATCCTCAAAAACAAAGGCGCACAAAAGAAATTACGCCCATATCTCATCCAAGTTGGAAAAAAAATCCTCTTCATGAATCCTTCCCCCATATTCAGCCTGTTTTCGTCTTTTGTAAGCTCAGTCAGTCACCCTCCCTGCTTGTTTTTTGTCGTCCTCTGTTCTTTCTTTTGCTGGCGTAGTGAGGCAGCGTAGTGAGGGTATTCAGCCAGTTCTTTCTCAGTGCCTGTGTGTGTGTGTGTGTGTGTGTGTGTGTGTGTGTGTGTGTGTGTGTGTGTTAGGTGGGGTAATTCTGGCAGAATGGGGTGTGGGCACTGGGCTGGCAGGGGGGAATGCTGGGCTAGGCACAGTGAAAGGAGCCAGCCTGGCACCGCCTGGACCTCTGCCAGCTGCTCCATGGGAGAAATACCCACAGCAGAGGTTGGCGTGCGAGCGATTGTGCGGCTGATTGCGTGCTTGTGTGCGTGCAGGCGGGCGCACACGTGCTTTGTAAAGAGGGGAGCGAAGGATGATGGGAAGTGGTGGTGTGAGGAAGAGAGTGTGAAGTTGAAGATGGGGAGCAGCTGAGAGAGACGAGAGGGCGGGGAGTTTTGGCTTGAAGTTGGCTTCTCTGGACAGTGCTGTGTCGGCGTGTTCTTGGCTGTCTTCATTTTACCGCTCTCTCTTTTTTTTTTTTTTGTTTGTTTATTTGTTTGCTTGTTTGTTTTCTCTGTGTTCTCTCTTGGATGAAGTGCTTGGTCTTTTCATATAGCGCTCAAAGGCATGGTGGTCTGAAAGCCAAAAGAATCCTTCACTGCCTCTCTGCTACCCTCATCTGTTGCTTCTCACTGGCTATTTACTCCTTTTATTGTTTTGGCAGGCTGATCTCTCCTCCTCCCACTCCTCCTCCTCCTATCGCACTCTTGTCTCTCTCTCACTCTCAAATTTTCTTTC
>NW_019174404.1:9224609-9236491 GCF_002260705.1 Seriola dumerili
CATCACGAGATTCAAATAGATCATGTAGGGAGTTGATATATAATTCAAATGAAGACGTCTGGGCTCTGCTTTACCCCGTGCGCCTCTCCTGTGTTTTAGAAGTCATGAGCTGTTAGTTTGGGGCTGCTCCATTTCTGAGGGCACATCATTGCAGGCAGGCGTGGAGTCTAGGTGCAGGCACAGCATGGGGGACATGGAGAGGAGGGGAAAGATGCTTTGGGCTTGGCTGGCAGACTTTCTGAGCCGAGCCCTTCAAGGGATTGTATGTTTCCTATCTGTCTGCCTCCCAGTCTCTCTCTCTCTCTCTCTCTCTCTCTCTCTCTCTCTCTCTCTCTCTCTGTCAGCTCCCCAGCAACAAGATGGTCAGGACGAAGATGGAGACAGATGACAGAGAAAGAGAGATTGAGACCTGCAGCAAGTGAGGGAACTGGTAAAATAAACTTTTGAGGGGAAAGAAAATTTAAGGGAAAAAAAAAAAAAAAAAGTGTGAGAAAGAACGGTTGCCTGTCCATCGGCTGAGAGAGTGCAGGCGTCGCTCCAGTGGCCATGACGGAGCAGAACACTGCGACGGCATGAGACCGAGGAGCTGTCAACACAGCCAGGGCAGACAGACAGACGGACGGACGGACAGGAAAGAAGGGGCTGATGGACCTGTCAGCAGAGCCAGGGAAGGATGGAAGGACAGGCAGATAGGTGGATGGTCTGACAGACAGAAATAAGAGAGGTTGAGGTGCAGCCAGGTTTGTCTTGAGAGGACAGACGATAAAGACGGCCGAGAGGTATTATCAACATCAGCATATTTTATCCCGACTAATTCACAGTAAAGAATCAGTATAACCTTTTATGCTTTAGCTCCAAAGTTCTGAAAACGTTACAAGAAAATAGGTTGCTGATGTTGTTGTCAGCATCTTTCACGTGTGACCCAAATGACGCGGTGTTTTCCCCTCTGCACAAGTCTAGGCAACTAACTCCTGGTGAAGGCCAGGGAAAGACTGTGGTCATGCTTCGAGGACAGAAACCAGCGTTGACTGTTGGTACGAGACGAGACATAAGCTACGGTTTCCTTGAGTCACATGTTTTGTTTACCCAGCCGTCCAATTTGACTTCCTCTAACAGAGGATTTGCAGTGGTGTAACAAATGCCACACAACCTCAGTCCTTGACACAAGGGGTTAGTTAACATGTCTCCTGCTGTAGATACCTGTGGTGCAGGTTTTGACTCATGGCACATGTTGGATTTCACTTGTTGGTATCACAGTAAACTAGTATATCATACATGACTGAGCCGTATCACGCTTTAATTATACTCCCCACAGCAACTGTGTTTCTGATAGGAGCGGTGGCGGGACGGCCTGCCTGGTTTCATTACTCAGAATGGGTATATTCCATGCAGGCGGCGTGTTTACGTTGCTTCAGTCACTTTGATGGAGACGGGTGATAGCAGAAGGTTCTCGGTGTAAATGGCTCTGCTATATGTGCGTCTCTGAAATGGAGAAGATAACGCTGCCTTTTTTTTTTATTTAACATGCTTCATGTTGTTTTCACTCTCATCCATCATGACCAGCATCAGAAACACAAGCCGGTCACAATACATGCAAGTGTCCACATTTTTATCTCCATAGCCTCTGTAGCATGCGGTTACACTTTTGACGAGCCGCGTGTCAGTTAAAGTGTGGCTTCAGAGCCTACGCATGTTGTTGCCATAGGTACGTCATAACCTCTTAACACTGAGGTATAAATCCAGCTCTAGAGATGACAATAATTATCTCACATGGTTGCTCGTCAGGGAAATGTTAACATGAGTCATTAAGTAAGTATTGGAAGTGTCAAATAGTGCTGTTTTTCTGGTTTCTTGTGGTTTCTGTCTATTTTATTTTTAGTTAAGCCACCTAATAATAGTATATTGAAAAGTATAAGAACCCTAACTTGAAGAAGTCACTTGTTACTTTTTTCAACAGCCGGGAACAATTAAACAAAAAAGGGCAACGGGGTGGCATGTTGATTTGGGAGGCTGTCATCACCCAGAAGGCCATTCACCCTGCTGAAGTGTGCTTCAGCAAAACATTGAATCTCTAGCAGCTTTAGTGGTGCTGGTCTGCATCACTTCTCAGCCTTTCACCCCCTTCAGGTGGGACAAGCGTGGAAAATCATGGAGCATATTCACTTTTTTTTTCCAACAGGTCCTAACAGCTATTTTGTTGCGTTTGTGTTTTCTCTTTGTACTGCTTTCTACCATTGTTGATGTTCCTGTGCCATGAATGTTAGCCTTCAACTAAGTGTGTCGTCCCATATGGTGAGAGACTGTGTATATGTACAGGTATGTAAATATAATTTGTCCTTATAACTTATGCCACCATGAAACCAAAATGTGAACAGCTCCAGCAAAGACTGAATACTCGTTGTTGTAACCTCATCTGAAAAGTGTTCCCGTTCTCGATTTAGGCAACGACTGTTTAAACAGGTGAAGTCTTCCATGATGATCTGGCACAAGATGATCCTTTGGGCCTCTGGGTGTGCTGAGTGTCATTTCGAGACAGAAAGTGGGTCTCAGGCCTGATGCATGAATTTGGCAGGCTTTTTCCTATTGTCTGCAATGCACCTGATGCATCTATCTGTGTGGGCGTGTGGGCATGTGTGTGTGTGTGTGTGTGTGTGTGTGTGTGTGTGTATACTGTGTCCGTGTGTGTACACCTGCGCACGTGTCTGTGGAATGTGCGAACAAGAGAACGTAAACTCTACTATTGATACAATCCTAAGCTAACACAGCTAACATTTAGCAATGGTATGTTCGGGTGAGGTGTGTGAGTATACATTTTCTACTGTGTTTGTGTGCGCGCGTGCATGCATGCGTGTGTGTGTGTGTGTGCGTGCGTGTGCTTACACCTGCATGTGAGACCTAAAGCAGAACCCAGTTTGAGAATGCCTGCAGGCAGCTTGTTGAAGCTCTGGGGTCCTGGCAGCTGCAGACAGGAGCGAGTGTATGTGTGTGTGTGCGCTTTTGGCAACCTCCACCATAAGCTCCAACCTTTACTGTGCCCACTCTTGCTCTCTCTTTCTCTCTCTCTCTCTCTCTCTTTTTCTCTATCTGCACCTCTCTCTGTCACTCTCTCTCCCATTGTGCCATAAGCAATAACATATCTCTGTGTGGCTTCAACCTGAATGTCTTCTACCAGTGGCACATGTACACCCAACACATTAGCATGCTATTCATATGAATTTTTTTTTTTCCATACAGGCTTCGTTATGTGGACTTTGGTGTTGGTCAGTTGTTCTGGTCTGAGGGAGTGATGAGTCAAGCAGACATCATAAGTGAAACGCGTCATCCAACTTGATTCTGATTAACGCAAGTTTGTGTTTCTCCTTTAGGTCTGACGGGTCACACTGAGGTTGTGAGGGTGGTCTTCTCCCCTGAAGACATCAGCCTTGAGAAATTGCTCAAACGCTTTTGGGAGAGCCACGATCCTACACAAGGTAACAACACACACACACACACACACACACACACACACACACACACACTCACACACACACTCACGCAAACCCAAACGTTGCCCTCAAATAAGACCCGTCCCGAGGGGCACGGGGTGTATTAGAGCAGAAGGATGATGCCCAGACGTGTGCCTGCGTGTGCGTTGTGGTGGCGGTGGGGTGAGGGTTGGGGATGGGGGTGGAGGGTGTGGGGGGAGGAGGGGGTCTCATGGGTGTAAGTCAACGCCAGACAGTGTTAATGTGTCTGAGATCCAGCCATCCATGGAGAGACACACCAGTGTGGTGCGTGTTCAAGCCCCAACTGCAAAAAAAAAAAAAAGAAAAAAAGAAAGAGAACCTCTCTCTGTGTTGGAGCATGTGCGTGGCATGTACTTTGTCCATCGTGAACCAGCTGAGGAATCTTCGCCTTTTCGTTATTCACGTCACGTCCGCGCCTCTGACTGATTCACTGACGATACTAAATTTGTTCTTTTCTGGGTCGAATAATGTCTGAACTTTTGTTTTATTGTGCTCTCTGCGTTTCATTGGTGGGTTTATTCCCTTGATGGCAGTTCTGAAGTTGTCAATCACAGGAAACTGGTACATTTTGAAAAACTTTACTGTGACGGTTTTAATATTTCACCGAATGAATTCAAATGCTGCAGGGAGGTTATTCGGTTGGGTTCTGATCCATATTCCGACATTACATATTCTATACAGTGCGCTGCATATATTTAACTTCATAGCTTTTGAGTCCTGGTCCCCTCACCTCTCCTTTTTAATGACACACATCTCTTCCCGACCCATCTCTCAACTCCTCCCCCTCAACGTTGACAAGAACCTCAACCCCCCCACCCCCACCCCATCCAAAAAAAAAAATCCATCTCCCCATCTCTTCTCTTCCGAGTCTCTTGCTCTCTTGTTTTCTCTGCTCACTGGAGGAGGTGATGTAAGAACATTAATGCACCGGGAGGGCACGGGGAGGCTGTGTGTGTGCATGTATGTGTGAGAGCGAAAGGACAGGCAAAGAGGTACTCTGCTCACTCATGTTGAATGTAGGGAGGGGCATGACAAGTTGGGAAGAGATGGATCAAAGATTCATAGGCCCGACCTTCAGCTTTAAAACAGGCTCACACACGCGCACACACACACACACACACACTCACTACACACTACACACTCAGCGACGTTCACCCACGTCAGTTCTGTCATCTCTTTTACATCTGTCATGATTGCTCTTTCATACACCGTGTGACCCGAATACACAAAAAATGTCAGCCATGTTCGTGCATGTTTCACAGCCAACATGCTAAATACATCTTACGCTTTTGGTTTTTTGTTTTTTTTTTCACATTTCACCTCACCTGTTCGGCGGGAGGTGGGTTTACAGCAGGAGCCAGGGGAAGCAGAAACTGTTGAGCGTTGGGGTTCATCCCATAACCGTAAGAATGCCGATCAGAAGAGATTCTTCTCCTGTTCTCCTGTAGCCAAAGGCAGAGACACGTCTTACTACGGGCAAAGGCACACGCAGAGTCGAGCCGACACGCCACGGGGCGATGGCAGTGAGGCCAAACGAGTAGTCATGCATTTCCCCTGACTCACTGCCTTGTCTCATCTCATGTTTTATTAATAGCATGCAGCTTATTGTCTATGCACTCCGGTAGTTGTGTTTTTTTTGTTTTTTGTTTTTTTTTTTGTCACAGTTAAGACCAGGTGACATCCTTCGAACCGCGAACTCAAATGTACTCAAATGTCTTTTTCTGGGAGCGCTACTCCCTGCCGCCTCTCTCTTCTCCGATTCTGGGTTCACGTGTAGCCGAAATTCCTCTGATTTGACAAATGTGGCGTGGAGAGGTGGAAAGGGGCCCGCTGGCTGTGCCTTCACGCATGCTTAAGCTCCAATTTATTCTGTCCACCTTAGAGCTGGGCTTAAAAGAGAATGGAGAAGTTAAGGAAGTTCGCTCTTTTTTCCCTTTTAACTGCACAGATTCACTTGAGATCATCGTATATGGAGACGAGCCCGGGAACATTACGAATTCCGTTTTCTCCTGACATATCAACACTGAGCCCGTCCTGCTTTATCTACACACTATGTTGGAGTGCCTGTACAACTATCATGTATAGCTACATATTCAGTGGCATGCAATACTTCCTTTTAATGTGTATATGTAGGTGTGTATCTGTGAGTGTGTGTGTGCATGCGTGTGTGTGTGTGTGTTTTGAGATCCGTGCCTCACTGCTTTGCCTCAGTTCAAAAGGGTTTAGTCCCGACAACGTGATGTCGGGCTGCGTCAGCTCCACCAATCCCAGCTTGGATAGCAACATTAGCAGCCAATCAGAAACTCCCAGCAGCCTTTGCTGTATGCCCTCTTTCCATATTCAGCAACACTAGTCTCAATCTGCTGGCTTCCCTGGGATGTTGCATAAAGACCCCCCATTCAACACGCTCCCATATTACAAGTTTCTTATGTCTGCATTATGACAACTCTTCAGTAACACAACCTTCTGTGTGGATGCGAGTGTATGGAAACACTGGAGCACAGGCGAACTCTCCGCAGTCAAAGTGACATCCACATGTCAGAGGGTAACAGCAGTTCCGTTTCATCACGACGGTTGAAAAGATGATTCGATGTGTTGAGAGTGATCTCTGTCGAGATGCAAACACATTGTGCCTGTTCTTTTCACACACTGCGGATCAATTGCGCACGCATCTTCATACACGCAAGCATACTGTTCACTTCACATTATGCACAAGTGCTCATTATGCCCACTCATAGACGGCTTTACTCCATTTGTGCATGCATGCGAATAGGCACACACACACACATATATGCGTGCACGCGCACTGTACATGCAGAGGGTGTGCGCACAGCTGCACCAGTGGCATGTCAAGTTTGTTCACTGAATACTTCCTCACAGAAGGCCGCGTTTCACTCGCTGTATCTCGTGTCCCCTCAGCTGCCAGCGGAGGATAGAAGCACCTTATCTAACCACTTCTCAACCTTGCCAGCCTGTCAACTACCTTTTTTTTCTTCTTTTTTTGCTCCTTAACCTGTTATCATAAGGTCACCTCGCTTCCTCTCCTCCCACTTTTCCCTGATGTCTTATGTTTCCTTGCTCTGTTCCGTTCTTCAGTCCCCCCCCCCATTCATTTTTCCAAATTCTTTACCAGTTTCCCGCTCTCCTCCTGTCTCAACCCCACCCCGCCGTACACATCTCACCTGTTCCCCCCACCCCCCCCCCCCACCCCTTGTCCTTTTGGCAGGTGAGCGCAGCAGAGGGCCCGAGTGAGTGAGCAAACTGGCCCGGAGCCCCGTCAGCACATCCGCACAGCAGCTCAGAGAGTCGGCCGCTCCCCGAGGCCATCCGCTCATCACACAAACACACTCGCATCAACTCACTCCTCTTTTATCTCTTAGTCACCCCACCCCACCCCCAACCTAAAAAAAAAAAAAAAATCCCTTCCTCCGTTCCCCTCCTTTCCCCCCCTCTGCCGCCCTTCATCTTAACAACCGAGGCTTTTCCCCTCCTCTTTGTTTCCTCCTCATCTCTTTTCCTCTCCTTTTCCCTCCTTCTTCCCTCGTTCCCTCCATTCTCTCTATTTTTTGAGGCCATGCAGTATTTATGGTGTGGGCTGCTGATGCTGCGTCAGTGAACAGGCATCACAGGCATACGCCGGTAGACACAAAAACACAAATGCACAGCTAAGATGGCCGACGCGGCAGTCCTCATTTGATAACATCTCCACGTACGTGCATGCTCACCCTTGTAGGTAGATGTTGGTGGAAAGAAATATATTACAGGTCTATTAAACAGGTAAGTGCTATTCGAAAATCAGTGATGGTGGCCGTTTTTACTCATTTGAGATTTTCTTTTTCTTACGTTTTGTAAATAGCAGTGTGTCGTCGCTGCAGAGGATATAAGCTCTGTGTTAAGCTACAAAAATACCTTATGACATTGAGTGTAAAAATGGCTTTTCATATCACACACAGGGTCACACTCAAATAGACATATATCAAGCTGTCAACAATCTGCTAAGTCATGCTGGCGGCAGTTACTTTGTGACAATTGAAATGAGCATGAATATTCCATTTATATAATATCTTCACCCCAGCTGGCTGCGACACACGCCAATTCCCTGTTGGGGTACCCCCATGTCTCCCCCTGTGTCACCACATCCCTTAATTTAGGGGTGTCCCTGCCATCTAAAGCCAAACCCCACAGGAGCTGACCTTGACCCTTGACCTGTGACCTCTGCCACCCCCACACTTCTACCCAAACCCTTTCCGTCTCCCCTGGTTGGCTGAGAATGGCGTGCTCATTACCAGGTGTCATTTATTACACCCTCACACACGCTGACAGCCCTAATTTATGGAGATTGCGGCACGTGTGCGCTCAGCGTGGGGGTGGAGATGTGCGTGTCCATTTGATTATGTTGAAGCTTTATAACTTATATCTCTCTTTTTTTTTTTTAAAAAGTCTTATGTTCATAGGACAAAATTTTCATCAGTTTTTGTGCACTTTTGGAAATAAATACTCTTGCATATAAGAACTGAAACAATATGGGAGAAATAAACTGGCAATGGAAGGAGGATGGGAAAGACCTACTGATAAACAAGAGGGCAACTAACCAAACAAACACTGTTACAACTTCACAAAATAAATAACATTAGAACTCATCTGAGCTTCAGTTGTTGATTGTAGACGGAGACCTCAGCATCACTGTTGTTTATTGTAATGACTGATAGATAAAACATAAGCTAATGCAACACACAAACACACACATGAACACACAGAGCTAAAACATTGTCAGCCTTAATTTCAAGTGAGGAAAACTGGCATCTGAAATTGAGTTGCCATCACACAAAATCAGATGAACTGTACTGAAAGATTTTTGCTCCAAAATAAGATGTGCTGCATTTGAAAAATCAATATTTTCTTCAAAATATATCGCCTGCAGGGAGGTGAAACTGACTCTGGACTTCATTGTAAACAGATAAAGGAGTAATATTATTGTTTTTAAGTTGTAGAAATGTTTATTGGATAACATTTCTGTTTATTTTGAAATAGTAACTATTTCAAAATAAAGTAATTACAAATATGTAAATTTGATAAAAAATTGAACTGTTTCCAAAGCTGTGTGTTATTTGTGATTACAAATTTTCAGCATATATTTGCAGCATTTGCTGGAACTGCAGACCTGAACGCCGTCTGACATAAAGTTTTTTTTACACGATATCGCAGACTGAAGCATTAGGAATTCAACTTATACTCTCATCCGGACTGATTTGGGTACAACAGTAGAACAAGCTCTGCCTGTTAGATTTAGATGCAGCCAAAAATAAACAGCACAAGGGCCAGAGTCACAGTGCTCTGACAGCGTGCCCAGAACCATGAAGTGATCATGTTAGAGAGCACTGCTCAACATAAAATTAAAGCTAAAGAGAGGAACAAAACAGATTTTTAAAAGAGATGACAGGAGTTACTGCGGTGATGATCTCCATGATGTACATGTACACCTTAGAGTCACATATGCACACATGCACAGTGCCATTGTTGAGGCGCACACAGTTCCACTGTTGGTTTAGGGTTGCCTCCTTATGTGTAGTGTCACCATCTGACAGCCAGCAGAGCATCACTCTCTGTTTTTCTCTGTGTTTGCATATGTCACATGCACACATACACACACACACACATATATATATATATATATATACAGAGTGTATGTGTGTGCGCATGTGTTTGCACGTGCAGGCGAGTGTATGTGTGTATCCGCTGGGGATGCTCTCACCATCCCAACTCCGTTCTCTGCCTCTGTCTCCAGCCCATCAGGAGCAGCTTACATAAGAACAGGGCAAAAATAGCAGCTGAGAGAGGAGAGGAGGAGAGGGCTCTGCTGGCACGCACACAGTCGTAACGGGACCGCGGGGCACAGCACAACCCTGAGTACTATCACGCACGCGCACACACACACACACACACACACACACACACACACACACACACACACACACACACACACACACACACACACACACAGAGGGAAGACGGCAGTTATCAGGCATTATACTTTTTTTTTTCATACTCGTAGTGCACTTTTGTGGCAGAATAGTAGAAATGACGATAGCTGGTCAGACTTCTTCAGCTAAATAATCCTTGTTGATGTTTCAACATGTGCGAAAGGCAGGGTTACGCCTGAAGTGGGTGAAGTTAGGATTGCATTGAATGACAGTGCAGGGAGTTGGAGGGAGAGGGGGGGATAAAGAGGTAAAAGAGGGAGGAAAAAGAAACTACATGAGATTGTTCATTAGTGCTCACTCCACAGTCTAATTGGTACGCACTGCCAAGTGCAATAATTCCGAATTCATTTCAAATGTTTTTCCTCCAAACTCAGAAGGATGCAAAAAGTCACCAATTATGCAGAAACATTTCTTAATTATTGTGGACACTGACAATGGCTTGAAATGTGTATTCTTTTGTCTCTGTGATTACGTTTCTTTTTTTTCTTTTTTTCTTGCCTCATTTGCAATCTTTTATTGTTTTACATCTGATTGAGTGCTGACTGCCCTTCTGAGATACAGAGGGAGTGAGAGAGCTGAAAGAGATGGAGGGGAAGGAGGGGAAGTACATAAAGAGGTGTAGAGGTTAGGCTAATCTCAGCTCTTACGGTTGTTAACGGATAAAGGATCGTTGTGTAGAAGACACCGGGGGAAAATAAGCCAGGGTCAGGCCACTGGTTCTGTAAAGAAGCAGGAAGAAAGAGACGCGTTAAAGGTTCAACACACATCGGTACAGCGCCCTCGTTCTTCGCCGACCTATAATTTCTTCTTTCTCTCCTCCCTTCCTTTCCAGTTTTTCAAAGCAGCCAACATCCCATTTAATCTGATTACTGTTTCACTGTTTCATCTCCTTATTTAACTTTTTTTTTTGCATGCATGCATGCAACTGAAAATCACAAGTCTGACTGTGCGTGGTGGGTGCCCACCCTTTCTTTCACCACCATTGAAGCACACAAACATACATGCAAATGTGGTAGACGGAAGGAAGTTATGGATGTTGGAAGGAATTCAGTGGGTTGGGTTGGGGGCGGTAAAGAAAGAGCCAGAGAAGAAAACTGAACGAGTACAAATTGCAGAAAGAAGGAGGGAAGGTGAAGTTGGAAGTGGGAGGAATAGAAGGCTTTTATCCCCAACAGCCAGCAGGGACAAACAGAGTGGAGCCATTCTTTTTTTTTTTTTTTTTTTTTCGATAGATCAAGATGTAAACACTGGAAGAGATTTTTACAGAGTTGCAAGAAATCTCAGCGGGTTTAAACACAACAAGCCCAAAAAGTGTGTGTATGCATGTGCATTTGTGTACGTTGGTCTGTGCCTGACTGTTGGAGAGAGTACTCACTCCCTCAGAGACACCCTACCGCCTCCCACTTTGTCTGATTTTGGCTTCCATTTGTGTGGAAGGGGTTACTTTTAAATTTGCTGATGTGGGGTGGGGTGGGGTGGGGGTGGGGGGGCAATTAATAAATATTTTTGGCTCTTGTGGGTGTAGGTCAGTGACCCTGAGAGGCGGTGTGTGTATGCGTGTGTGCATGTGTGTGACCCGTAGCCCCTCCCCTTCTGTCCACCCCCCATTACCCTCTGCTTTCAGAGGCAAGGCTCTCATGCATAATGCAGAGAGAACAGGGAGGCTCTCATTAATAATTACTGCCGCCTTTGATGGATGGAGAAAATAACGAAGGGGGCTGTTAAAAATGGAGAGAGCGAGAGAGAGATGGAGGCGGGAGGAGAGAATCAGAGTTTTTTTTTTTTTTTGGGTGGTATTTGTTGCTGTTGTAGCTCTTTGAGGACTGAATGCTTATGGGGATGCATTTGGAGTTAGTATAATCAAAAGCTGGGCTGATGTTTTGGATGGTGTTAATATTTTGATTAGGAAGCATCTCCTCTTCTGATGGTGGAGGGAGCTCTGAAGATGAGATGAATCTTAATTGTCTTTGTGTTGGAAGCAGCTATTACCACTCAAGGGTTTTTGTCTCCTGACTTTTGTCTAATATTCCATATCTTCAAGCATTTCTGTGAGATGTAAAGCCTTTCCCCGTCTTTACCGTTTTTTTATTAAAAATTACTTAATTATTTATTTTCTAGATATTAAAGATCGCTCTGCTGTAAAATAGCTTTTATCAAATAACAGCAGTCAAACCATTAGTTTGATGATAAATGACAAGTTCTCTTCAAATAACTATTATGCATATTTTGTCTATATATATATATATATATTGTGTGTGTGTGTGTGTGTGTGTGTGTGTGTGTATATATACATATGTGTGTATGTACACATTACACATTTTATCTATGTATGCTTGTGTTTGTGTGACTGACTGCATGAGTGATAGACTGACAGACTGGACACGAGGACTGACAC